>NC_080414.1:15072314-15373518 GCF_030265065.1 Corythoichthys intestinalis | reverse complement strand
TTTTTTTAATGACCAAACCCAATAGCTTCTGCAGCTGGGGGTCGGACCGCCAAGGCCCCCGCCTTTTGCTGCCGCCCATCTCCCTACGCACCCGACCCCTTTGGCCCATCCCACAGGTGGTGAGCACATGGGAAGGGGGAACCCACGTTGCCTTTTTGGGCTGTGCCCGGGCGGGCCCCATGAGGACAGGCCCTACCTCCAGGCCTGGCTCCAAAGGGGGGCCCCGGTAACCCGCGTCCGGGCAAGGGAAACTTGAGTCCATTTATTTTACTCGTCATAAGGGGTCATGCTTTGTCTGGCTCCTCACCTGGGACCTGTTTGCCATGGGTGACCCTTCCAGGGGCTTAAAGCCCCAGACAACATGGCTCCTAGGCTATGAGATCCGCCCGGAGTTCCTAAAGGCTCTGGATGTTGTAGAATGTTGTGGCTGACACGCCTCTACAACATCGTGCGGACATCGGGGACAGTGCCTCTGGATTGGCATACTGGGGTGGTGGTCCCCCTTTTTAAGAAGGGGGACCGGCGGGTGTGTTCCAATTATTGAGCGATCGCACTCCTCAGCCTCCCAGGTAAAGTCTATTAAGGGGTGCTGGAGAGGAGAGTCCGTCGGGAAGTCAAATATCTGATTCAGGAGGAGCAGTGTGGTTTTCGTTTCAGCCGTTGAAAAGTGGACCAGCTCTACACCCTTGCCAGGGTTCTCGAGGGGGCATGGGAGTTCGCCCAACCAGTCTACATGTGTTTTGTGGATCTGGAGAAGTCGTTCGATCGTGTGCCTCGGAAAGTCCTGTGGGGGGTGGTCCGGGACTACAGGGGTATCGAGCCCCTTGGTAAGGGCTGTTCGGTCCCTGTACAACCAGTGTCAGATTTTGGTCCACATTGCAGGCAGTAAGTCGAATTCGTTCCTAGTGAGGGTTGGACTCCGCCAAGGCTGCCCTTTGTCACCGATTCTGTTTTTATTTATTTAATTTTTATGGACAGAATTTCTAGGCACAGCCGAAGCGTTGAGGGGGTCTGGTTTGGTGACCTCAGCATTGCATCTCTGCTTTTTGCAGATGATGTGGTGCTGTTAGCTTCATCAGGCCATGACCTCCAACTCTCACTGGAGCGGTTCACAGCCGAGTGTGAAGTGGTTGGGATGAAGATCAGCACCTCCAAATCCGAGACGATGGTCCTCAGTCGGAAAAGGGTGGTGTGGCCTCTCCGTGTCGGGGATGAGATCCTTCCCCAAGTGGAGGAGTTCAAGTATCTTGGGGTCTTGTTCACGAGTGAGGGTAGGATGGAGCGGGAGATCGACAGGCGGATCGGTGCAGCGTCTGCAGTAATGCGGACTCTGCACCGGTCCGTAGTGGTGAAGAAGGAGCTGAGCCGAAAGGCGAGGCTCTCGATTTACCAGTCAATCTACATTCCTACCCTCACCTATGGTCACGAGCTGTGGGTCGTAACCGCAAGAACAAGATACAAGCGGCTGAAATGAGTTTTCTCCGCAGGGTGTTCCTTAGAGATAGGGTGAGAAGCTCGGTCATCCGGTAGGGACTCGGTGTCAAGCCGCTACTCCTCCGCATTGAGAGGAGCCAACTGAGGTGACTCAGGCATCTGGTTAGGATGCCTCCCTGACGCCTCCCCGGAGAGGTGTTCTGGGCATGTCCCACCGGCGGGAGGCCCCGGGGACAACCCGGGACACACTCGAGAGACTATGTCTCTCAACTGGCCTGGGAACGCCTTGGGATCCCGCCGGAGGAGCTGGTTGAATTGGCTGGGGAGAGGGAAGTCTGGGCTTCCCTGCTAAAGCTGCTGCCCCCGCGACCTCGGAGCAAGCCGAAGATGATGGCATGGTACCCAGAAAAGATTCAAAGGTCTTAAAGTACCAGTGACACCATAAAAAAATCTTAAATAGCATTATTATGTGAAAAATCATATTTTGAGATGATTCGACTAAATACAACAATTTGGCAAAGCGCAGATGACGAAAAATGAGTCTTTTTAATCGGACGTTTAGCCCCGCCTGTCATTATAGCGCTCTAGCGCCTCCATCTGGGTGATGACATCAGCAGAGTAACGATTTCAGCTGATTTAGAATTCAGCCCATTGAGGGGGAAGATTCAAAATGAGGAAAATGCGACAGAGAGCAGCAAAATGTCATCATTGTTTTCATTTCTCTATCCCAATATTTTTACAGGATATTCTTTTTATCTAAGTATTTTTCCCCAATTGTTAAATAAATTGTATGGTCATGACAAATAACAGTCTTGTGCTAAATGGACGAATGAAATATTGAAAATGCATTTTTTCATCAGCACGGCAGGGCTAAATTACTGCATAATGGTCAAAACTGCCGACTTCTTAAACCTCCCGAATGGTATTTTATGCCACCTGAGTTAGTCCGGCTTTTGTCATTTCCCTGCCCTGGCTTTGGAGACGGAGGAAAGAGCGTAAACAAAACAGGAGGTGTGAGAGCTAGGCAACACGCTAATCCGAACCGAGTGGCTCTTCCAGGTCTCTTTCTCGCCTTTCAAAAACGAAAAAAAAATCACACAAAACTACCCCAACTCATGTCACACACGGACGCAGGGGTGATTGTCTTCACCGATCGACCAGCCCCCGGCTATCGGCTCGTCGTTGTGCTGCGGGTGCAGAGGAGAATGAACGCCGAAAATAGCGCATTCTTGGCGGACAAACCGGCCGACGTCGGAGCGCGTGGCTGCCCGAGCCCTAGCAGAGTATAGCGCTCTATAGGCAGGCACGCGAAGAAGGCCGAGGAGGGTGGAAGTCTACACAATTAAGAAACGGAGACGAGAGCGGGAGCCTCCCCGGGCCCAAAATGAGGCACGCCTTTATCGGCTAGCGACCATATTGTGCGACAAGCCGTCGGTCGTCATCCAAGTGGCCTTCTCGGTGTACAGGGAGCATTGTCACCCACAAAATGCAAGCCATCACCTTATTAAAACCTTTGCCATGATCCCAGTATTTGACATAGCATAAAACACGTATCTTACGCACTTCGTCACCCGCCCAATGGTCTCTAGATTGTCGGACTTGTTTTGCCCATTCTTTGTGGTGAACAGGAGCTTTTGGAAATCCAAAAAGCCTTACACCACTCTCCCCGGTGTAGCAACAAAACTCTGCAGCACATTGAGCTGGCGTGACGTAAAAAATAAATAAATTAATCCGCAAAATCAGCTGAATCCACAGTCCTTCTACATACTATAGTAATGGATTTATTGTGAAGATGATTAGGCCGCTGAATCACATTCGCCTTCTTCCTCAATCCAGACTCTGGCCGGAAGTCACTCATTTTCATGGCGCAGGATTAAAAAAATTGAATAAATATATCCATCGCTTCCACACACAT
The DNA here is from genome assembly GCF_030265065.1 of Corythoichthys intestinalis. Classification (NCBI taxonomy): domain Eukaryota; kingdom Metazoa; phylum Chordata; class Actinopteri; order Syngnathiformes; family Syngnathidae; genus Corythoichthys; species Corythoichthys intestinalis. The sequence goes on along the minus strand of NC_080414.1, from coordinate 15,370,169 downwards.
CCAAGCGGTCCATTTCATTCAGCAGCATAAAATACCGCGTGTAATATAAAATAAACATGCTTAATTTATTTCACTGACACTTTAAGCGTCAACTTTGAATAGTTGTCCACTGTAGTGACCGCTGTCCCTGAGTTAACTGGGAGCGATCATTCGACGGTGCAACATTGGCTCACGGAAGGTGATCATTTGATGCTCTAAGAACGTATTAGTCAATCACTTTCACGGACAATCCCGGCCTGTTGAAATGTGAGTCTCCACCCTTATCATCCACGCGGAGGGATTTATTAAAAGCTCTGCCCGCTGGCCGTGCTTGTTGTTATTTATGCATGTTTGTGTCCATTAGGCCACCGCGTTTCCACACTCAAGGCACGCGTCGGTCCACTTTCCCTCCCCTGCACTTTGTGCTGCACCGGCATTATTGTAATATCCCCCTCCCTAAAATATAAAAAAAAACACACACACACTGCTTTACATGGACGTCTTTTGACATTAGTGCGCGGCGCTCATCCAAGATTCATGACAGAAGTCCGTCCGTCCCCCCCATCCATCCCTCAATCTAATGGTATAAAAGAGACAATGTTTTAAACATTAAAATGAAAACCATTTACAAGTATGATCAAAAGGGAACATTTGGACATTAAAGTTTAAAAGGCACACATAAGTACAGCCGGCGGATGGAAGGAAGGATGAGGAGATAAAAAAAGGAAAATTCAGAGTGCTTTTGCGCCGCGCTGCAAAACGGTGACCTGTAATTAATACGGTTTGTATCTTAAGGCGAGTGGAAACCCCCGAAGGATTCCTACCTGCTCGCGAGACTATTTTGATGAACATGGAAGTAGACAAGAAGTTGTCGCGTGAATTATCACGTTTCAGTGCCAATGACGGCGACAGACGTCCGCCCAATTTTGAAAATGGATTGGGCGTCTCGTGCCGTTATTGGCACAGAAACATGATCAATCGCATAACATTACCAAATGAGAGAATAGACTCCCTTCTTACAAGGTGTAAAGCGCTTTGAGAGCCTTGAAAGGTGGAAAAGCGCTATATAAGTATAAAAACCTTAACCATAAACATCAGATTAAAAAAGTTTGATTCGGTTTACGTTTTTTAGGAATCAACAGCAGATGTGCTGTATTTTGGAAAAAAAAAAAAAAAAAAGACTATATAGTTTAAACCAGACATGTCCAAAGTCCGGCCCGGGGGCCAAATGCGGCTCGTGGTCAAATTTCATCTGACCCCGAGCCTCTTTCATAAAATCAATGACGTCTGGCCCACCCACAGACTTAATAAATTTGTCAGCAGTACTGCTACCAGCGTATGAAATAGCTTACACACAAAATGCTGCTCATCATTTACCCACTAAAAGGCACCAGCACTCTAAGCAACATTACCCAGTGTGACCTTTTACTACCAATTTTCTAAAACGGCGACAATCAACAAAAAAAAAGAAAGTTGACTGCGACGGCCGACGCTTCAAGAATAGGTGGAAATTCGACTACTTCACTAAATTCGACTACTTCACTAAAATACGCAACAACTGTGTCTCCTTCATTTGCAAAGAGACAGTCGCTGTTTTGAAAAAGTTCAATGTGAGGCGATATGACCAAACAAGACACACTGACATGGACGACAGGATTACAGGGAAGATACGTAGCAAGAAATTAAGGCAACTTGAAGCTAGTTTAATTTTACAGCAGCAGTATTTCGCAAGAGCCCAAGAGTCGAAAGAGAACGCCACAAAGGCTAGTTGCGAGATTGTTGAAATTATTAATTAAAAAAAAATAGCAAATGTGACAAGTAATGGCTTGCTAAAATTTGCTTAAATATATTTTTCTATGTAAAGGACGTCAGCCAAGGTCGGCCCCCCACATTTTTACCACACAAAATCTGGCCCCTTTTGCAATAAGTTTGGACACCCTTGGTTTAAACGCTTTAAAGGGCAATATTTAATTAAATACTAGGAAATTGAAAAAAAAACTCCTTTAGAGTGTTATTGACTTTATTTCTGCTTTTGTTTTAATTGTATTATTTCTAGGGCTGTCAAACGATTAAAATTTTTAATCGGGTTAATTACAGCTTAAAAATCAATTAATCGTAATTAATCACAGTTCAAACCATCTCTAAAATATGCCATATTTTTCTGTAAATTATTGTTGGAATGGAAAGATAAGACACAAGACAGATATATACATTCAACATACGGTACATATGTACTGTATTAGTTTATTATAACAATAAATCAACAAGATGGCATTAACATTATTAACATTCTCTTAAAGCGATCCATGGATAGAAAGACTTGTAGTTCTTAAAAGATAAATGTTAGTACAAGTTATAGAAATTTTATATTAAAACCCCTCTTAATGTTTTCGTTATATTAAAATTTGTAAAAATTTCAATCAAAAATGTAACTAATAGCTCGCCAATGTTGATGTCAATAATAACACCTTGCTCACTCATGCTGCTGAAAGCCATAAAATCAGTTGGACCCAAGCGCCAGCAGAGGGTGCCAAACACCAAAAAACAAGTAACAAGCGGACATTACACTCTGCTGTCATTTTAATCTGTTTGAGGGGGGCATGTGCGTTAATTGCGTCAAATATTTTAACGTGATTAATTTTAAAAAATAATTAGCGCCCGTTAACGCAATAATTTTGACAGCCCTAATTATTTCTGTTTAAAGCAACACTTGGTAGCGTTTCAGTTTTGGTCAAATTTAGCGGCACCGGTGGACAAAAGCGGTAATGTTTTGCCTTACGGAAGACATGAGGACCAGCACTGTGTTTCCCATGAGGACCAGCGCATAATTGCAAAATAATCACTCAATCAAAATCAATCTCCCAGTCACCTGCAGATGGATTAAACAACATTTCAGTTTTCAGCGGCTGTGTGTGAATGATGACTAGTAATAAGGTAATGAATCCAGTTCTTGCTAAACAATAGCATATGACGGTTAGCAACCGTGTGACAGTGTGGCTAACCCTTCCACCACACCCGAACTTGTCTGCGCTAACGAGTATGTTGGGTGGTTGGGGGGGGGCTGGTTTGTGGGAGGTTCAGCCGTCGCATCAACTTCTGTCTTTGAAATGAATAGGGTAAGGTGGAAGTGACGTATCCATAAAACCGTCAGCACATTTGTAGTTTTTTTTGTGTGGCAGGGTTCCTGTTCCTTCCACCCTCCTCAAAGTTAATTAGTGCCTGTGAAAGCGATACAGACCCCCTCAAGATGTAAAATAGTTTCACAAATGTTATGAAAATATTTTATAAAGGTTGAAAAATTACCTAGTGTTGCTTTAAATATTTTTTTTAACTTACGAATTTATTCATTAAAAAGATTTTTAAAAAACTAACACAGACAAGGCTGAAAAAAAATGAAATAAACTGCTTTATTTTAATCCAAAAGAACTGTTGTGTCTGATAAAACAGAATATCTATATGCTGCCATAGCAGATTCATGACGCATTAAGTCCCCAAACTATTTCTATTTTGTCCGTTTTACCCTGAAAACCCCCGTTTACAGATGTCGTGCAACCGCTTTTGTTTCAACCCATCCATAAAAAAAAGGTATAATATTTATGATTCAAAATGTCTGTCATTTTTAGCTTAGAATCATTAATTTATGTCTAATATTCCATTAAAAAAAAAAAAAAAAAAAGACTTTAAAAAATTGTTTACTCACATATTTTAAAGTTTTAAACAAATTACGTCACAATGAAAAAACTGGCTCCTGTAAAAAAGTCACGGATATATACCTCATAACTATCACTTAATTGTATTTTATTCGTTATTGTCGCATTTTCCCCAATATTTTTGATAAATAATCGATCCAAACAAAGAAAAAAAAAAAAACGTTTGAAAGGGTAAATATATGAAAAAGAAAATCTCCACCACTCATTGATGTCTTCGATTTGTGCATCGCGACCCTTGTCACATTACCATGTTTGACCCATAAAATCCCGAAAAAATCCAGCTTTGGCCATTCACATCTGTGTCTTAACACTCGATGATACATGCTATATGGAGTTTTTGGATCGAAACAAGGTAAGTACGCGATAATATCTCGTTAAAATCATTGGGTCTTTAATTCTGCTCTCGCGTGCTCTCACCTCCAGTTAGGGTTTTGCGGTTTAACATTTTTTTTGGTTTTTTTCAAAATGCCCTCCTGTTCAACATTTTTCTTCCCCCAGAAAATTGACATTTTAAGCTTTCCAATGATGTATCACACCTGCAAATCGGACAATTTTGAAATTTGGACAAATTGGGGGTCTCAGAGCGGAACTTCAAGTCAAGTGTTTTCCGCCATATTATATATATATATATTTAAAAACTGACTAATCATAACTATAAAATCATGATTATTAATTAGAATATTCAGAATAAAATTTATTATGAAGTTAAGCCTTTTAAATTAGCAAAAATAGTGACTTCCCTTTGAAGGGTAAAGGCCAAATTATGCAAAAATTAGCAATCATGTTTTGATTCTTGGTGTCAAACAATGATTTAAAAAAAAAAAAAAAATGATCACAGAGGCATAACATGTCTGCTTTCAAGTTACATTATAAAATCACAACAGCTTCTCAAACAGACTTTTGCGAAAATGGGTAGGACAACTTTCGACGTCAACGGCAGCGAATGAGTAAAGTGACAAATGACTAACACCATTTTATATGTAAAGACTATGTTATGCTGACTGAACAGCAAACGAAATGAATAGCCTCTAGATGGATTCAAAATTGGGGTGTGATAAATCACCACATAACAAACATACGGTGCATGAATAAAGCAGTTAAGAAAAATTAGTAAATTTTGACGTGGAAGAACACACATAGTGACTACTACATTGGTAAAGAATCATGCACTAAGAAAAACAAACATCATCATTAATAACTTTTTACAAAAGCCACCATATAGCATGTTGGGAATTCCAGCCTCAGTTCACTCAGAGTGATGCATTCGAAACAATAGGAATCGTGCAACAAAACAGATCATGAAATTGAAAATATTAAGACTTAGTCTTACCTTGCAGATTCTGTAGGGGCAGCGTCATGAGGCCGCCGGCAGCGGCCGCGGCCACCAAGCTCTGGAGGTTGGTAGCGGGTAGCGAGAGCACCAAACCCTGCTGGCCGCCCAGGTGGCCGCCAGCGTTGAAGGGGATGAGGATGGGCTGGTTCATGCCCGCGGCTGCCCCGGACATCACGCCGCCCACAGCGTTGGCCAACTGCTGGGCCACCAGCAGAGACTGTGAGATTGTGACAAAATTTGGCAAATGTCACCAAAAAAAACCTCCAAGAAATCCTGTGCGTACCAGTAAGGCTGTTCGATTAATCGATTTTGAACCGAAACCGACCTTTCTGGTTCAAACGATGATAAAAACGTTCAAATCGGTACCTTTGGTTTTCAAAACCGCACCAACAAAAACCATAGCTACTGGCGATTCTGCTACTTTTAATTTTGTACATAAATTGCATAACACCATTAAAAAGTGTATTATCTAATGAAGTACTTTCAGTATTGCTGTATATGTGGAAGGATTGCAGTGGATTGTCAAATAAAACATTCAGCCTATAAACGTTCAACACTTCGTCATTTACTTCGTCTGCACACTTTTATGTACAACACAACGACAGACAGCAATATAGCGCCACATCTGGCTAAGTGTATATTGCACTATACCACTAGTATGAAAGTATATGCGTGTCTGTCTGTCTTTGTCCCTGTGTGTACAGTGGGGCAAATAAGTATTTAGTCAACCACTAATTGTGCAAGTTCTCCCACTTGAAAATATTAGAGAGGCCTGTAATTGTCAACATGGGTAAACCTCAACCATGAGAGAGAGAATGTGGGAAAAAAACCAAAAAATCACATTGTTTGATTTTTAAATAATTTATTTGCAAATCATGGTCAAGTAGACTTTGTTTCTGTGGTCCCAGCTCTCTGTAGGTCATTCACTAGGTCCCCCCGTGTGGTTCTGGGATTTTTGCTCCCCGTTCTTGTTATCATTTTTACGCCACGGGTGTGAAGAGGGAGTTGAAAGTCCGTGTTGCTCAACGACAGCCCCAAAACATCACTGCTCTAGAGGAGATCTGCATGGAGGAATGGGCCAAAATACCAGCAACAGTGTGTGAAAAGCTTGTGAAGAGTTACAGAAAACATTTGGCCTCAGCTATTGCCAACAAAGGGTACATAACAAAGTATTGAGATGAACTTTTGGTATTGACTAAATAGTTATTTTCCACCATGATTTGCAAATAAATTCTTTAAAAATCAAACAATGTGATTTTCTGTTTTTTTTTCTCCACATTCTGTCTCTCATGGTTGAGGTTTAACCATGTTGTCAATTACAGGCCTTTCTAATATTTTTAAGTGGGAGAACTTACACAATTAGTGGTTGACTAAATACTTATTTGCCCCACTGTATGTGTGCGTCTGTCTCTCTGTCTCGTTTTCCTGTCAAGATTGCTGCTACTAGATCACAGTAACAAAAAGCATGCCATGTTGTTTTTTTTGTTTTATTACAATTCAATCTTTTGCCAAATGTAAAGGTCTACAGTGCTGCTCAAAAGTTTGTGAACCCCCTCAACATTTTGGAATTTTCTATTATTTCAACCTGATTTCCTAATCAATCAAATCAGTAGTTTTTTTTTGTTTTTTTAACAGTTGTGTTGTCGAGACTAAATTAAAAAGAGTTTTCATCAACTGATGTAGGTGCAAAATTGAACTGTTTGGTCACAACCAAAACCGCCATGTCTGGCGAAAAGTCAACACTGCATACCACCAAAAGAACCTTCTCCCAACAGTGAAGCATGGAGGTGGGAATGTCAAGATCTGGGCTTGCTTTTCATCCTCAGGACCTGGACAACTCCACATAGTCCAGGGAATCATGAATTCTGAGGAATATTGTCAAATCCGAGAACATAACCTGACGCCATCTGTTTTGAAGTTAAAGCTTGGCAGAAGGTGGATCATGCAACATGATAATGATCCAAAGCATTCCAGCAATACAACCAAGGAATGGCTGAAAAAGAAGAAGATTCGTGTTCTGGACTGGCCCAGTCAAAGTCCTGACCTAAATCCCATTGAAATGCTGTGGCGGGACCTGAAGCGAGCAGTTCATGCCAGACGCCCATCAAACCTCTCTCAACTGACTGCGTTCTGCAAGGAAGAATGGGCAAAAATCCCCCAGAGTAGATGTGAGAGGCTGATTAGTCACTACAGAAACCGTTTGGTTGAGGTAATCTCTGCAAAAGGAGGCGCAATATCCTATTAACTGAAGGGGTTCACATACTTTTGCACACATGATATCTGAGTTTTTCTTAAATCAACCACTTTTGTTAAATAAAGAATGACAATATAACTATTTCTTTTGGTTCAGTCCATTATTTGGAATGTCAGTATTGTGGATTTGGGTATAACTTAACATTTAATAAGGTTATTTTAGTTTTTTTTACAAAAAATCTGACCATCGCTGTGGGGTTCACAAACTTTCGAGCAGCACTGTACATTTGAAAATTGAAACTACATGCACATTGTTCATTGGCCCATTAATGTATTTGACCTGACATCTTTTGTAAAGATGACGTGCTCATATACCCAAGGGATCATTCTGTTTGTTACCTTCACTGGGGTACATATTTGTGTTTGCTTAGACAAGGTGATTGCCACCTTGCATATTGTTATTATTGAGTGAGTTTTGCACTAATCATTAATTTATTTAAGTAAGACCAGAGAGAAATGTGACAGCACATCACTCAGAGACCCTAACCCTGTCATATAGATAAAATGCTCTTAATTCCAAGGAATTGTTATGTGTGTTTTAACAGAGTTATATTAACTGGTATTATCAGTTCTATTAAAGAAAAAAAAAAAGCTTAAATAGAAGACATTCAAAATACTTTGTTATTATTTTTATTTTGCCAAGAAATCGTAATCGATATAAAAAAAAAAAATCAGGTTTGAGAGTAAATAAGCGCGATTTTCTTTTTAGGCAAAATCGAACAGCCCTATGTCTAAGCTTCAGAAACAATGCCGTTTAGAATAGTCATTTTGTGTGCCCATAAACTGCAGTCTAAAAATTAGACAGGCAAAACAAAACAGTGCTTTGTGGCCACATTTCTCTGGCCATAAAATGCTGTACAAAAATGAAAATAACAGTGATTTATGGTAACCTTTGTGTGCCATTGAACTAACGGAAAAAAACATTTATGCTCCCACTGATGTAACTGTAAACTGAAGGAATAATAAAAACAGGTCAAAAATTATTGAGAAAATTTTTTTGCAGTCCAAAATAAATGTTAAAAAATGTGTTTTATGGTCAGTTAGTAAACCATACACTACAGAAAAATACTTAAAACTGTGTTCTGTAGTCACCTTCGTGTGAGCATAAAATACTGTATTAAAAAAAATAAAGTCTAAGTCTTTCATGTTCTCAATCATGTAACCATAAGCCACCTGCCATCAAAAAACTGAAATTTCAGGTCCTGTTCATGCACCAGCTAACTACAGAAATTTTTTTCAATCTGTTTTATGGTGATTTTTTTTAAAAATCTGTCTAATAATCAAAATTTTATGATGATAAATCACATATTTGCGGCATTTACGGGTCACTTCCTGTAGATTTTGGGTTCCTGAGCAGGAAGTGACTCAAAATCAACAGGAAGTCACCTGTAAATGCCCTAAAATGAACAGGAAGCGACCTGTGAATGCCCACAAAAGACGAGATGTGAGTGCTCAGGTTTCAGTGGCAGTGAGCGCCAACAATGGCTGCCAGTGAGCAAACGTAGACACTATTTTAATGGAAGATTTTGTTTTGGTTTTTTAAACGGTGACACCTTTTTAAAACCATATATCGATTCTTGCTGGGAGCAAATTGATAACCTCTTGGGTTACAAAGTATCACGATACAGTGGTATCTCGACATACAATCGCATCAACATACGATCCTTTTGACATCAGTCCTAAAATTTGAGTCGTCATTTGTCTCTACATATGTCGACATGCTCGAAATACGACGATTGTGTCATGGATTGCGGACAGGCAGGTGGTGTGTGGACCCAAGTGCAGGGAAATAGAGGTGAGGCAGAAAAAGCGGTGCAATCATGTTTTAATTAATGCCAACAACAACAACAAAAAGTACCCACAAAACGACCAGGGGATCCAAAAACTCTTAACAAACAAAAATCTGGCTAACAAATCAACTTACTTTTAAAGCAGAACAAGGAACACGAGCAACTGGGCGAAAACGCTGACATGAACGTGGACATGCACATTGTAAATGTCGCGACAAGGAGTGAAAAGAAACTGGGAGCTTATATACACAGACAGATAAGCGGTAACGAGACAACGAGGAACAGGTGGGTGGCACAGGAGGATGCAGGTTGGAGGACACACTAGGAGCAGGAACAACAGGTGAAATCAATGGGCAATCACAGGGACACACTAGGACGTAACCAACTCAAAACCTAACAGTATGACAGCGTCGCAAATTCATTGTTTACCCGCAAGACGGACGCACGGCAGATTTTCATGTGTGTCCCAAGAAGGTTAGCGCAGGCGGTGAAAAAAGGAAAAAGGATACGGTTACCATTGAAATTAAGATGGAAATGATAGAAAAAGATGAGTGTGGTGTGAGTGAACTGGCTCAACAATATGGCCGGAATATGTCTATGATCTTTATACGTCTTTTACGTTTTTTTTTCACAAGATACATCTCTACGTTCTGATGCAACTTGGCTCCAAAGCACAATGCTGAAAATCCATTTTGAAGCAATAAAACTGGCCACTGGAGGGCAGTAGCGCATTTGGTAAGACCCGCAACCAGATTTAACGGAACGAACGGCCGTGCCACACGGCCGGGGCGCCTGCGGAAGCTGACCGAATGCATTACCAGGAGGCCAGGCGGCGGACGACCGAGCAGAACAACCGGGAGGACGCCCGGGATGCCAGGCGCTGGACGACCGAGCAGAACGACCGGGACCACCAGTGCAGCGGACGATCCCGTTGAGTCAGTGCTGCTCGCCGAGCAGAGCCCACAATGCCGTGCTCGGCCGCTCGCGTCCCACGCTACCCTCCAGTGTGCCGTAACTCAGCCAGAAACGCGCACGAACAAACCAGTTCCCCCCCAGGAACACAACATGCCCCACAATTCCCCAGGCGAACTCCGCCATGAGGCGGTGGTCACCACAAAAGAAAGACTAAAAAAAAACCATCTTGATAAGACAGACGTCGATGGGGGAAAAGTTTACCCCGGCTGTCGTGGCCACAGCAACATCATCTCTCAGTTCAATAGTTTAGTTATGTGTAAATAAATTGTTACTTTGCTATCAAAAGCTTTATTTGTCTAGTTGTTATTTTGTAGAAGGAAAACATTATTCAGATGTTTGGGATGTCACAAAAGCAAAAAATAGCCGTGTTAAAGTCAAAGTTATGTTTGAAATGTATGCTTTTACAAAAAGCTCAATTTCTCTGTTTTTTCATCAGGAATTGGAGAATTGCTCAAACTAAGCTATTTTCTAATGCTGATTTCTAAAGAATGGAAAAAGATATGAATTAACTTTTTTTTTTCCAGCTGAAAGAAGAGAGTCTAATCTTTCTTTTGGTGGGTTCCATGTTTATATAGAAATAGAACAGAATTTTTTTGTGGGCCTTGCAAAATCAGTCAAAATCCAATAAAACGGCCGGGAGCGAAGGGGGTTGCACCGGTGAAAATGGCTGGGAGTGAATGAGTTAATAAGGATTTAGCGCAAGTTTTTGGGATGTGGAATGAATTAATTGAATTATAATGTATTCTTAAGCGGAAATCGTGCTCGACATACGAGCATTTCGACTTACAAACCAGTTCCTGGAATAAATTAAATTCGTATATACTGTAGAGGTACCACTGTATATCACCTTTTCGATATACCGTATTGGCCCGAATATAAGACGGTGTTTCTTTGCATTGAAATAAGACTGAAAAAGAGGGGGTCATCTTATATTGGTGGTCTAAACATTATACCCATTCACGACGCTAGATGGCGCCATATATCATTGAAGCGATGTTCTGTCATAACAGATCTCAGCTACTCTCAAGTTTAACCAGTTTGGATTATTTTATTGCAATGTTTTTCCTTATTCAGATTTGTTTTAAGACTCCATTTACAGTTAGACTTCACTTTGATGGTTAATGCATTTATTGCAATTTTGTTGTTTTATCACAATAGATTGGTTTATTTACATTTCAAAAACCAAAAGCCATTTACGAATGTGATTGCACTTTAGTTTACATATTTAAACGTTCAGATATTAACATTTGAATGAGGCAAAATAACATGCTTTTTCTCTCAAATATATTGTTATAATCATTTGTTTTGGATGTAATTATTTTCTGTATAAAAATTAATTTGGTGTTCAAAAAGTCTTATAATCAGGGCGGTCTTATATTCGGGCCAATACGGTATTTTCAAACCCCTACAATAGAGGAGTTCAAAACTGTGATTAATTGTATCAAACATTTGAACCATATACATTTGACTAATATATGCGCTATTAAATAAGAGAATGCGTAACGTAAAACTGACAAAGTTCTGAAACCTAAAATAGTGAGCTGTATAATAGTTGCAGCGTTTTGATGCCGTCTTTGCTATGTCACACGTCGACAGTCGAACTGTTGCTCCTCGCCGAGATCAAATCTAAGAGAATTTCTCTCTGTGTCTGTGATTTATGCTCCGTCCCATTGAACAAATCCCCTCGAAGCGGAGTGAAAAGCGCCTGAAACACGCAGTGCTTAGCGGAAAAATAGAGGGGGGAAAAAAGTTGCGCGACTTCACTCTTTTGACGCCTCATTCCAAACATCACTCGCGTCTCCATCTCGTTGCCGTTCATTCATATTAGTTAAAGTGGAACAGTCACAGTCGTGGAAAAGATATCTTATCAGAAGGTAAAAGCTGTGAGAGGGGAAGATTCCTTCAAATGTATTTTCTGAGGAAGTGGTTCGGAAATATATGCCATCCTTTTAAAACGGCGGTTTTGTGGGAAAAGGTTTGGAGGATGACTGATATGTACGCGGGATGTTTGATTTATTTTATACCGATAAAGCAAACGTGCAATTAAATGTCAAGCACGGCAGAATGTGGCGAAATGAATGAAAGATGAAATGCTACAAGTAGGTTGTCGAGGAAAGTTTTAGGACACCTCTAGTTTGGGAGCTTTAAAGAAATCATTCGAATCGGATAATTATGTTGTTTTTGTCGATATTTGGTTGACAATTTTTAGAATGTTTATGCCGTTCCGTTAACTCATTTGATGTATTATGAAGTAAATAATTTGTCTTTGTAAGAAGAAAAATAGGTCGTTTTTTAAAGTTTTTCACCTAACGAAAATTTCAAATCGGTATGTGTGATCATATAATCATGGATTGCTGAAAGTTTTAGGTTGATTTCGGTGACTATCTATGAACTGATTTCCTGAATTAAATATGGGGGGAATCAGAGCTATAGAACTATCAGTTCAAATACAATTAAGTAAGGATGTCCCCGATCCGATCATGTGATCGGAAATCGAGCCGATCGGGCCATTTTTCAGAGGATCAGAATTGGGCGGAAATCGAAAGATCGGGTTTTTAATGATAAAAAAAAAAAAAAAAAAACACACACACACTTATACAGTAGGGCAAATAAGTATTTAGTCAATCACTAATTGTGCAAGTTCTCCCACTTGAAAATATTAGAGAGGCCTGTAATTGTCAACATGGGTAAACCTCAACCATGAGAGACAATGTGGAAAAAAAAAACAGAAAATCACATTGTTTGATTTTTAAAGAATTTATTTGCAAATCATGGTGGAAAATAAGTATTTGGTCAACACCAACAGTTCATCTCAATATTTTGTTATGTACACTTTGTGTGCAATAACGGAGGCCAAACGTTTTCTGTAACTCTCCACAAGATTTTCACAGACTGTTGCTGGTATTTTGGCCCATTCCTCCATGCAAATCTCCTCTAGAGCAGTGATGTTTTGTGGCTGTTGTTGGGCAACACGGACTTTCAACTCCCTCCTCACCCCGTGGGGTCAAAATGATAACAAGAACGGTGAACAAAAATCCCAGAACAACACGGAAGGACCTAGAGAATGACCTACAGAGAGCTGGGACCACAGTAACAAAGGCTACTATCAGTAACACAATGCGCCGCCAGGGACTCAAATCCTGCACTGTCAGACGTGTCCCCCTGCTGAAGAAAGTACACGTCCAGGCCCGTCTGCGGTTCGCTAGAGAGAATTTGGATGATCCAGAAGAGGACTGGGAGAATGTGTTATGGTCAGATGAAACCAAAATAGGACATTTTGGTAGAAACACAGGTTCTTGTGTTTGGAGGAAAAAGAATACTGAATTGCACCATACCCACTGTGAAGCATGGAGGTGGAAACATCATGCTTTGGGGCTGTTTTTCTGCAAAGGGACCAGGACGACTGATCTGTGTAAAGGAAAGAATGAATGGGGCCATGTATCGACAGATTCTGAGTGAAAATCTTCTATCAGCAAGGGCATTGAAGATGAGACGTGGCTGGGTCTTTCAGCATGACAATGATCCCAAACACACAGCCAGGGTAACAAAGGAGTGGCTTCGTAAGAAGCATTTCAAGGTCCTGGAGTGGCCTAGCCAGGCTCCTGATCTCAACCCCATAGTGAAGGGAGTTGAAAGTCCGTGTTGCCCTACGACAGCCCCAAAACATCACTGCTCTAGAGGAGATCTGCATGGAGGAATGGGCAAAAATACCAGCAACAGTGCATGAAAAGCTTGTGAAGAGTTACAGAAAACGTTTGGCCTCCGTTATTGCTAACAAAGGGTACATTACAAAGTATTGAGATGAACTTTTGGTATTGACCAAATACTTATTTTCCACCATGATTTGCAAATAAATTCTTTAAATATCAAACAATTTGATTTTCTGGGGTTTTTTCCCACATTCTGGCTCTCATGGTTGCGATTTAACCATGTTGACAATTGCAGGCCTCTCTAATATTTTCAAGTGGGAGAACTTGCACAATTAGTGGTTGACTAAATACTTATTTGCCCCACTGTATCGCACGGTAAATAAAAATGAGGGTGGTAATTTTCAAGGCTGTGTTTTATCGCCGCGTGCGTACGTGCATAAATTTGTCCATGCGTGCATATGTTTGTGCATGCGTGTTGATGACAAATGAGACTCCAGTTCCTTTCAGATGTTCATTAGTCATCAACACGCTGTAGAATTAAAGATATATAAAATAAGAAAACACCTCTATATTAAACACTGTAAACGTTAGCATTGCTACATTGAGGCTAATGAGGAAAAAAGACAACCTACTTTAGCCTGCTATAAAATATTGGCTGTCTTCTCCAAAATGCAAACTTGCTGTTAAAAGGTGACACTTCAAACATTAAATATTGCTGGTTAATAGCATTTGCAAACAAAAAAATGATTAAAAAAAAAAAATCTATACTATTACTGACACCACATGCAGTGGTGAAAAGTGTTTTTTTGCCACGTGTAAAGCTTACGGTGAAAGGTCTAGCAAACATACTTCTGGTAAACATTTCAAAATAAAAGCACTCCATTTTCATCATATAAATAACGATTTCTGGAGTCAATCCCACATACTTCAAATTGCAGATTCTACATTAATTAAGAATAGCTTTAAAATGACACCCTTTATGAAAAATCTGATTGGCAATGAATAACTATTATAATTATTGAAATACGATTAAACATAGTAGTATACTATAATATTAATGCTCGATATTTTTTTAAAGAATTGTCTTGAATCATGTTGGATCAACAATTATACTATTACGAAAAATTGCTGTATAATCGAAGTCGGACACCATGATGAAAAACGTCAAATATTTTACCTTAAATTAAGAGTAAAACTTTTATATCTCTCAACCAATCTCAGCGACCTTTTTGTTTTGTTTGCTACTCACGGAAACGTTTCTGATCGGCTGAAAGCTTTCCGTTCAAAATATCATCCTGTGAGCAAGTTGACAGGTCAAAAGTACAGCAGAAAATCAACTTAAATATCAAAAATGAATCATAAATCCTAAGAAAAGCCGGGAAAAAAAAAAATGGTCCTCTGGCGCCAGGTAAGCCCTGCCAGCTCTGCGTTAACCTCAAACCGCTAGCTTTTAACTCCCACTGTCAGCTATCTGCCTGTGTTTTCCACAGCCGGCCTATAATACAGAGCGGGTCGACTGGTGCGAAGAGCCCGCCGCGTTCGCCCGGGTGGCCTCTCTGCTCCCGGCTGACAGCGGTGTCACTGCGATAACGGCGGCGTCCTAACCACGCGGCGACGTGCGACGGCAGGTCATGCGCTTTAAATAACAACAACATCAGCGACACTGAAGGACAAACCGACGCACAATTTATCACACATCCACGTCATCTTTCTCGTTTCCAAATGACGCGTGCCGTTAGCCTTCAAAAACAACAAAAAGAATGCTAATTCCCAACAAAAAAGCCCAACCTGTTTGTTAGCCGCCGCGTGACACGCTTTAATCTGATGATTTTCAAGCACAACGTAATCCGGTGATAGGAGAGCGGCTTGTATAATCAAAGACTCTCTTTGAACGTTTTTTTTTCTTATCCGCGAGTCAAACAAAATGAAATTGCCGGAGCTCTGACGGCAAAAGACAGGGAATAACATTAAAAGCAATGCTGCAATTATCGCACGCGGCGCGGGACTGATTTATTTAGCATCGCAGGCGCTTTTTGGAAGAGCAGGCCTTTTATTATCTTCATGAAGAAAAATACAAGCGATACAGATACACTAAAGCAATTGTGTTATGAATTCAAACCTCCGCAAAGACCTAATATTGTAATTTGGATCAGCATGTATACTAAAGTTTTTTTTTCAATTAAATTATGCTCAAATTAGTCAACAGTGGGTGAACCTAGTTCGCAACTACTACAGTTGAGGGAGCCCAAATAAAGTCTTTTGGACACAAAAACAGCAGCTTTGACCAACTCATCCTGTATATTCCATCCTAAACACAATTATTATTACTTTTATTTTTGTTCAAACCAAACAGTTTTCTTGGTATTTTTACATCTTTTCCCCCTAAGGAATTAGAAAAGGAGTGTCTGAAGAAGCTGTTTTGTGACCAACTCTTCACTCTCATTCCCTGACGCCCACATCACTCACCAGGCCAGGCCCCGCTTTTTAAAGCCATTCACATTCAAAGTCACAGATACTATAGTGCGAGGTGAAGTTCACAAAATTATCCGCTGATCAATTATTCAATGGTATACGCAGGGTGACGACGGACCCGAGTTACAGTGTATCACAAAAGTGAGAACACCCCTCGCATTTCTTCAGATATTTCTTCAGATTATATTGGACTTGGCTCCAATGTCTTGGAGGACAGTAAAATGATGTATAATACATGTTTTTGCATAGTTTTTTTTGTTTTTGTTTAAGAGGGTGTTTTGAGGTATTTAAAGGGTTAATTCTGACTTATGCGGAAATCCGGGTTACATCACCTGCACAGGAACGGAACTCGTTCGTAAACCAAGGTCTACAAGTACTTGATTCTAAAAATATTTCATGGCCGAATATGTATTGCTTAACTCATTGGCTGCCATTGATGGTGATAGACATTCAATATATTTGAACTGGAAAAGGCCCAATCTTGGTAAAAATGTGTATTTTTGGAAGAATGGCGTGGAAATGGTTTCATGGCAGTTGATTGTTGATTTTGGTGCTCTTCCAACTCACTACCTTTGATTTTGGGGTATTTCAGGGTCACTACCTGTTGATTTTGGATAATTTCCAAATTACTTCCTGTCAGTGACGTGCGGTGAGGTTCATGGTTGGTGAGGCACTGACTCCTTTAGTGTCAGATTTCCAAATATATAAACCAAAAACGGTAGCTTATTCGATTGGCTACTGGTTATTTCTTATCTCATCAGCATTCTTCACAAAACACGCACACACAGTACATATTATCGATACGTAAAAGTATAAATGAGAGTAAAGAGTGGTGTACAAAACCACAGAATTCAATTCTGACCTTTAGTGAAATATTAGGTTGTTTTTAAAACTTTTAATTCTGATACGTTAATCAATTTATTACAGATTGCTAACAAAAAGTGTGAAAAGAAAGACAAAGAATATTTTATTTAAGTCCAAAATTTAGTTTTTAAATATTCTATTGTATTTTTCTTAGTCTAAGCTCTTTTTTTTTTTTGAAATGAAAACTGTTTGTGGTCTTGCGCCTGTCCTTCACCACAAAAACCGCCTTTACTTTGGAAGGGCAAAGGTTTGGTCTCAACATTCGTAGGGACGATATAACAGCATAACCTGCATGTAGGTACACTTTTTGCAGGGGACTGGACATTAATGAGACCAAACAGATTGGATGAAGGGGGCAAAGGGCCACATTTCTCATGTATATGAACCTAATTAATTAATAGGCAAAAATGATCAATGCAAAATAAATCCTTATCTATTGATAATAACTTTTACGTGCATTGGTTCAGATGATAAACTGTTGGATTCAAACCTTTGTTTTCAAAAAATACTAAAGAAACATTTTGAAAACTTCCTGAATAAATGTCTGGTTTTTATTAGCAAACATAAACATAATGAAAAAAATTCACTTAATAATGGTATGGTCAATTCTATCCTTACAACATATGGAACTATTGAAAGATCTAAATTCTTTATATAACTGAACATTATATCATGCAAAAAAGGTAAGGTTGCTTAAAAGTTGGTGGGGACAATTTTAGCATCCTGAAAAGTTGGTAGTGTTATGTCCCTACCGTCCCTATGCAAACCTACGCCCTTTTTGTAAAAGTCCTCCTTATTTTCCTTTACTTTAAAAAATCTCTCCGCCTCAATGGAGAGGATTGCTTCAATTAGATCGTTCTGTGTTCTATTTGACAAGCCAGAAAACACAGTGGATGTGTCCAAATGTCTAGCTAACCTTTCATCTTTCTCAGCAAAACCATGTAATCGTTCTACATATATGCCACGTTTAGAAGAGCTTACACGCTCATCGTTACCACGAAATGTTAACTCCTGTTTAGCTAGGATGCAGGTTGCATTAATGAGGTCTTTCAAACTCTTTCGGTTTTCCTTTACCTTGGCATTGCGATGCTTACAGTTGAGCTTCCGCTGTTCGTCAAAGCCAAATCGATCCTTGAGCTTCCTAAAGTTTTTAAAGCAATCAGGCTTTAAATGTGAGTGGTCGAGCTCTCATGTTTGCTGAGGCTTCGTGGTAGTTTTTTAATGTCACAATATCTCGTGTTAGTCCAGACATTGGCACAAGTTGAGAAGAAAAGGCAGGGAAAGCAGCAAAGGCGATTTTTCGAAGGACAGCCACATAGCCAGTCTTTTCGGGTGTACCAGTCCGTTTGAAAAGCGCGAGTTATCTTCTGTCCCGTAGTTTGAAGCAAACCTTTTAGCTCCGGTGTTGTTAATCGCGTCCACTTTTGACGGAAAGTCAAGTTTCACGTACGCCCCCTTTCAGTGCGGCAGAGTACTATCTGCCGCAACCTGTGCCTTTTCACTGCGGTTTTATTTCCCATCAGCAAAACTAAATATGTCGCTAACAAACATTAAACTTTAAGGGTTAAAGACATTAGCCAGACTGTGGAAAATCAGGTCAAATAAACGTATCTGGAAACATTATAATGGCGACATGCAGATGTCCGGCAACCAACACGCTCCAATTCCATGTATCAACCCAGTTTGTTATGGATTGCGCAATCAGAGGTGAGGCTTTACTCGTTATTGCCGCACCTCTCGTTTCACTTCGTTATTTGAACAGGAAATAGGCAAATTCAGCGATTTTGACTATAAAAAATGTTTGAAATGAGTCGTACATAAAGAGCAATGGACAAATATTAATATAAATTTGATGCTATAATTATTTTTTTGTCATGATGACAGGTGAGGCAGAGCCTCACCTGCCTCCCCTGACCGCACGTCACTGCTTCCTGTTGATAGTTTTGGTCAAATCTAATGACCAGAGGATTACACAGCGGATCCAAGGGACTGATTCCCCTTTTGAGCTTGCATTCCGCTTTTTTTTATTCATCTAGTGTTTGATGGTAACAATACAATAATCTGTTTGGATACATTGATTGGTTCCACAACAATTCAATAAACATTTTTTTGTGAGTCCAACAATGGATTGTTGAGTTTGGCGCAATAAAATTTTTTGGGTCAAATATCATGACCAGCAATACAGATTTTTGTTTTGTGGGTCCGAATTTTTGTGAGTCAGAGTGAGAGTCGATAGAAATGAAAGTAGAGCTGTCCCGACTAGTCGACGTAGTCGCATCATCGATGACGTAAATGCGTCGACGAGCACAACATCCCATCGATGGTAAAAAAATATATATGCGTGGAAAGTTTAGAATGTCATACGCTCGATATGCAAGTGGGGAAAGCGACACAACGTCAAAAAACCTCACCAGAGTGGCCAATTGGACTTATTTCAACGAAACAATGGACGGTACACTTTTGTGTCCTGTCTCTTCAATGCCAAGCTTGACTGCACGTCAGCCGTGAATGAACACCTTAAGCGCCGTCACCCAGTTGTAATTTTGGAAGACGACAGGAGACAACAAGCTGGCAGATCGTAAGTCCATCTAACTAACTAACGACATGTTTCATTGAAGTTGCTAAGCCTGTCGCGATATACAATGAGTCCATTTATCGCACGGTAAATAAAAATGAGGGCGGTAATTTTCTAGGCTGCGTTTTATCGCCGCTTGCATGTGTGCATACATTTGTGCGTGCATGCGTGCATGTGTTTGTGCGTGCGTGTTGATGACATATGAGACTCCAGGTCCATTCACAGATGTTCATTAGTCATCAACACGCCGTAGAATTTAAGCTCAGATAAATAAGAAAACACCTCTATATTAAACACTGTAAACGTTAGCATTGCTAAATCGAGGCCAATGAGGAAAAAAGACAACCTACTTTAGCCTGCTATAAAACATTGGCAGTTTTCTGCAAAATGCAAACTTGCGGTTAAAAATGTGACACTTACAACATGAAAAATCGTTGGTTGACAGCATTTGCAAACGAAAAAAAAAAAATCTACACTATTACTGACACCACATGCAGTGATGAAAAGTGCTTTTTTTGCCGAGTATAAAGCTTACGGTCAGCGGTTTAGCGAACGCACTTCTGGTAAACATTTCAATATAAAAGCACTTCATGTTCGTCATATAAATAACGATTTTTGAAGTCAATCCGCATACTTCAGAATTCAGATTCTACATTAAGAATAACTTTAAAATGACACCCTTTATGAAAAATCTGATTCGCAATAAATAATTATTATAATTATTGTACTATACTATTACTATTATATACAGTGGGGCAAATAAGTATTTAGTCAACCACCAATTATGCAAGTTCTCTCACTTGCAAATATTAGGAGAGGCCTGTAACTGTCAACATGGTTAAACCTCAACCATGAGAGACAGAATGTGGGGGAAAAAAAAAACAGAAAATCACATTGTTTGATTTTTAAAGAATTTGTTTGCAAATCATGGTGGAAAATAAGTATTTGGTCAATACCAAAAGTTCATTTCAATACTTTGTTATGTACCCTTTGTTGGCAATGACGGAGGCCAAATGTTTTCTGTAACTCTTCACAAGCTTTTCACACACTGTTGCTGGTATTTTGGCCCATTCCTCCATGCAGATCTCCTCTAGAGCAACGATGTTTTGGGGCTGTCTTTGGGCACATGGACTTTCAACTCCCTCCGCAGATTTTCTATGGGGTTGAGACCTGGAGATTGGCTAGGCCACTCCAGGACCTTGAAATGCTTCTTACGAAGCCACTCCTTTGTTGCCCTGGCTGTGTGTTTGGGATCATTGTCATGCTGAAAGACCCAGCCACGTCTCATCTTCAATGTCCTTGCTGACGGAAGGAGATTTTCACTCAAAATCTCTGGATACATGGCCCCATTCTTTCTTTCCTTTACACAGATCAGTCGTCCTGGTCCCTTTGCAGAAAAACAGCCCCAAGCAAGATGTTTCCACCCCCATGCTTCACAGTGGGCAGGGTGCAATTCAGTATTCTTTTTCCTCCAAACAAGAGAACCTATGTTTCTACCAAAAAGTTCTATTTTGGTTTCATCTTACCATAACACATTCTCCCAGTCCTCTTCTGGATCATCCAAATGCTCTCTAGCGAACCGCAGACGGGCCTGGACATGTACTTTCTTCAGCAGGGGGACACGTCTGGCAGTGCAGGATTTGAGTCCCTGGCTGCGCATTGTGTTACTGATAGTAGCCTTTGTTACTGTGGTCCCAGCTCTCTGTAGGCCATTCACTAGGTCCCCCCGTGTGGTTCTGGGATTTTTGCTCCCTGTTCTTGTTATCATTTTGACGCCACGGGGTGAGGAGGGAGTTGAAAGTCCGTGTTGCCCAACGACAGCCCCAAAACATCACTGCTCTAGAGGAGATCTGCATGGAGGAATGGGCCAAAATACCAGCAACAGTGTGTGAAAAGCTTGTGAAGAGTTACAGAAAACATTTGGCCGCCGTTATTGCCAACAAACGGTACATAACAAAGTACTGAGATGAACTTTTGGTATAGACCAAATACTTATTTTCCACCATGATTTGCAAATGAATTCTTTAAAAATCAAACAATGTGATTTTCTTTTTTTTTTTTTCCACATTCTGTCTCTCATTGTTGAGGTTTACCCATGTTGACAATTACAGGCCTCTGTCATATTTTCAAGTGGGAGAACAATTAGTGGTTGACTAAATACTTATTTGCCCCACTGTGTAGTAGTATACTATAATTTTAATGCTAGATTTTTTTTTTTTGGAATTGTTTGGAATCATGTGGGAAAGGCGAAGTCAGTGTTCTGAATCTGTTTACATTCCATTTTTTCGCACTAGTTAATGCTATTAGCATTTGACCTCATTGTTTATTTGTGATTTATTATTGTTATTTGCGTGTTTTTACTTTAATAAAGAATTTGAGTGTTCCAAGATGTTTCTGTGGAATAATAAGTGAATTTGAGTGTTCCAAGATGTTTCTGTGGAATAATAAGCGTCAACAAAAATGTCATTGCTAAATTAGTAAAAAAAAAAATATATATATATATACTGTATATATACATATATTAGATCAGTTGACTAATTGTAAAAATAGTCGACTGACTAATCTGTAAAAATTAGTTGCTTGGGACAGCCCTAAATGAAAGGAAAATTATTGAATGTTGACAAGAGCTTTTATTTTTTTGTTGAAAGACGTTTTAGGGAAGCTTGAATTACGGTGTCCACAAAATTCTGTATTTTTTGCGCAGTATTTGAAGAAAACCTTATCTGAGGGGGAAATGTAACCCTCTCTTCTGTTTTGCACTAGATTTCCTCAGCCTCGCCCTCCACAAAGCAGCCACACTTGGCAGGGCTGACAGCTGAGTGATGACAAGTGGTCTCCTCGGGGTGGGGGACTCACACACACACACACACAGACACTCCACGTGGGACGGGACGCTCGTCCTCTCTCGCTCATCAGGGGTTGAGGAGGCTCCTCTGTCCGCCTGGCAGCTCTGGCACTGAGAAATTGCCTATAATGGTCCAGATAGCAGACTTTTGTCACCCTAACTGCGGCAGAAGGGGGGGTGGAACACAAGCCAAGGTGGATTCATGTTGGGTAAACTAGCGTCGGATAATGGTTGTTCCGACAATATCCGGCTCTGGAGCGGAGAATCTATCAAACGTATTGATCTGCTGAGAGGAGAATTGGGGATGGCGTGCGGGGGCGCCTTTGTTTCGCAAAAGTGTTTGCTGCAACCAGGCCGGACTGACAGCATTAATATATTAGACGTTGAGTGTCGAGAGGTGCCTGCTGAGGCCGGCGCTCCTGACTGCTCCTGTTTCTCTTTATTTCTTATCTCGCTGCCGACACTGAGGCAGCAGGTGGACGTGGGTGTACGCACAAGCGCTTTTAATTGACAATGTTTGTTTCGGAAACAGTCGGGTAGGATTTACACAGTGGATTCCGCTTTGTGCTTGTTTCTGCTTTTATATCTATCCAGTGTTTGATGGTAACAATGCGTTAATCTGTTTGAATACATTGATTGGTTAAGCAACAATACAAGCAAATCATTCTTCAAATAACCAATATCATATTACTGTGAAATTGGTGATATTAAAAACTACCCACAATCATAAACATTAGCACAGTTTCTAAAAAATGTGTTTAGTTCTATTTAACATCACCGAATAAAAACTAATTCCATTTTAAAAGATAGGCAATTTCATTATTTTGTAAATATAAAAAGAAAAAGTTACTTTTTGTTTTTGTTTTTACTAATTTCTCAGAAAATTAGCTGCTGGAGTACCGGTTCTTCTCTAATCCGTGTTTGATTTTTCCAATCAATTTTCAATTTCAAGTGAAACAGTTACTTAGCCAGAAACATTAGCAGTTAGCATGTTTCGTTTAATTTCATGAAATCATTCAAAATTTCTGATTTTCCATTTTAAATTAATTAATTATACTTGATAGTACAATATGTTGAATGATTTTTTTAAAACTATTTTGAAATTTACTGTACATGATAATAAGCTAACAACTTCTTCCTAGCAATAGCAGCTTAGCGTCAACTAAGCAGATACTCATTCTAATAAGTAAAAGCACGTGTTAATATTAGGGCTGTCAAACGATTAAAATTTCTAATCGAGTTAATAACAGCTTAAAAATTAATCAAGCGCAATTCAAACCATCTCTAAAATATGCCCTATTTTTCTGTAAATTATTGTTGGAATGGAAAGATAAGACACAAGACGGACATAAACATTCAACATACTGTACGTAAGTACTGTATTTGTTTATTATAACAATAAAACCACAAGATGGCATTAACATTATTAACAGTCTTTCTGTTAAAGGGATCCACAGATAGAAAGACTTGTAGTTCTTAAAAGATAAATTTGAGTAAAGTTATACTAATTTTGATTGGGATTTCCAGTTGTTATCCAGCATTGAGCGCTTTTCTTTATGTGAACATTTTTTTTGTGAGATAGGAATATTATTTTTGTTGTGCTTTCACTTAATGATACTGTGGCGACTTAACTGTTCCGCCCAAATGCATGATGGGAAGTTGGGCAACCATGACTGTCAGTAGTGGCTGCAAGTGGTATACAATATGTTCCGCTTTGTGTTTAATTAGACGTGATAAGTAAAGGATCGTCTCTTGCTCTGCCCAAATGCATGATGGGAAGTTGGACAACCATGACTGTTAGTAGTGGCTGCCAAAGCTTAAGCCAATAAAAGGTGCAGTCCAATGAACGCCGGTGTCTCTGCCTTTTCGCTCTCTAAGTGCTAAAACGGCGTCATTCTGAGCTGTTTGAGGCAATGCATGAACGGGTCATTCCGTGCATGTGTTAATTGCGTCAAATATTTTAACGTGATTAATTAAAAAAATTAATTACCGTGCGTTAACGCGATAAATTTGACAGCCCTAGTTAATATATTATCTGACAAAAATTAATGACAATTCATACTCTGAGCCAGTACGTCTATCGCTGTCAATGACCGAGTTAAATGGCATGTTAGCGCCGACACTAATGAGACAGATGCTAATTAAACGCTGCTCAGCCACCATGCCGATCAATCCAATCTGATAAGACAGAAGCGGATTCTGCCCGTTTAGCGCAGGCCGCGGGGCGTCCCCCTCGTTAGCGTCATGGCTCCATTACATCCCAATGAATGACAAAAAGCTTAATTCCTTCACGTTGTAGTCGTTAATTATTCAAGACGCTGCATTGACGGGGGGCGACGAGTGGAAGTAATTCATTAAATATAAGATACTGTACAAAGAAGACATATCCGGGGGGAATATGGTAGTAAAAGTATTGGAGCATGTTTAATTGAAAACAGAGGCATTCTTGCTGTCTGCTAGTGTTTTTTTTGACAGCCATTTAATTTTCGTCTTTGTCTTTTGGACGCAAATACTTAGTCATATTTTAGGCATTTCAAAATGTGTTCGTCTTTGTGTAATTTTAGTCAACGAAAATTTTGTCTAGTTTTAGTTGACAATTCTCAAAATGTTTTCATCTATAAACTTCAAAAGTTTTAGTCCATGAATAAATAAATACATAAATAAAAGGTTTTCAACAATTTCGAATGAACATAACCACATAAAGGTAGAATCTACAAGGACATCACCATTTTCATGATGATAATACACACTAAGCAGGAAAACAGCACATTATTTGCGATTAATTAAACTCACTTGGACGCCATGAACTATTTGTAAATTGTTTTCCAGGAGACCCGGAGTCACCGCGCTAAATGCTAATGTTAACGCAAACGTTATGCTAAAGCAAACGCTATGCTAACGCTACAAGTTCGTTTAGTGTGTAATGATCTAGCCAGGATAAGAAAGCAAAACTTACCCAGCAGCAACTGACACGTTTCACAAAATGAGCCTGGAATGGGCACAGGCTTACTCACCAGGCATGTGTGGGGCATATGGGGGCAGGGGGAGGCGCAGCACGTCTCATGAGTGACACGACCATACTAGGGGTGCAGCTATCGATTATTTTAGTAGTTGATTAATCGATGAACTAGTTAGTTCGAATAATCGAGTAATCAGATAAGGAATAGGAAAAATTAAAATACCCGAGCTGAGCCTCAAACGGTATTAAAAAAAAAAAAAAAAAAAAAGAGGATCTACAGTATGTACAACAAAAGAACAACAGGCTAACTTACAAAGCAAAAGTCCGCTAGCTTAAAAGCTATTAAATGCCAATTTGAAAAAAAAAAAAAAAATTTTTAACAATGCTCTTAACAAAAGGTTCAAACACATATTCCCACAAAAAACGGCTAAATCTATCTTTAAACAAAATTACGAATGCATTAAAAAACATTAGCTCAAAGAAAAACTTATGTTGATCTTAACAGTGAGCAGTTGGATTCAGCCATGTGAAATGAGACAGACCAGAGGGCAATATATCCACCCAAATCAATAAAACT
Organism: Corythoichthys intestinalis; assembly: GCF_030265065.1. Taxonomy (NCBI): domain Eukaryota; kingdom Metazoa; phylum Chordata; class Actinopteri; order Syngnathiformes; family Syngnathidae; genus Corythoichthys; species Corythoichthys intestinalis. The sequence continues at coordinate 15,344,187 of NC_080414.1, read as the reverse complement.
AAGTGCGAACACTTTCAAAATAAACCGCTCAGCTCGTCTGCGTGGCTGTCCCGCGCTTGGTGGGGCTCTCGTGCGACTGGATGTGATAGGGCGCGCTTGGGTGGGGGGTCCCGGTGCCAGGATTGGCGATGGGGCGGTGTAGGGTCGGTCGCCAACGAGCTTACACTCACAAGGGATTCACACGATTACTGGGTTCTAGATCACAGAGCTGATTTGTGTACCCTCTACCCCTTTCAATCACTTAGCTTATAGACCCCCCCAACCCCAGCCCCCCTCTTTCCCTTGTCAACAGGCCCCCCACATGGTGTCAACCGGAAATATATCTAGCTGACAATAGCACCAACATATTAGTAGTTAGTGTAGACGTTCAAGGTATTTCTTGTTGTAGTTTGTGTTTCTTTTCTTTCTTCTCTTGTGTTCCGTTTCTTCTGTTCCCCCATAACTCCTTCCTGTTTGCTGCTTTGTCATAATAAACGAGGTATGTTGAATGATCACAATGGAAGTATGTCATACTCTCAATGTGAAACATTAAAACTGTTCAGACCAACCGGGCACTTAGATTTCCATTCTCCGTGTCAAAAAGCTGAACAGGACAGGTTTAAAAAAAAAAAAAAAATCCCCAACCCTGATTGACTCGTCAAAGACAAAAATAAGCCATTTTAGTGTTTCAATAGTCAATTTAGAAAATCATCCTGAAATACAAGATAATAATGTATTGACTGACCTGCGGACCCATGGCGGGATACCCCGGATGAGACTGCCCCACTTGACTCTGCTCAGAAGGACTGCTGCTGATGTCTGACTGGACTGAACTCTCGCGGGCTCCTGCCGAATGTTAGCAAAAAACAAAAAAGTCAGAAGACGTGAGGGTGCAGACAGACAAGGGAAGCCTGGGAAAACAAGGGTGACGAGGGTTGGGGGGTGGAATTTGTATTAAAGCGTTTCATCAATAACCGCCGCGGTGCTGAATAAATTACTCATTGACGGCGGGCGGTGTGCGCCGGCGGGTCCCCGATGGCCCAGATTAGTGATGAGAGATAGAGCTCCGGCGCAAGCGGCGGGGCCATATTATTCAGCCATTTACATCAGCGAGTAGCACTCATCTCATCTGCACTGCCTGCGCACTCTGCCTTCACTTCAGCGCAATTAGACCTGTTTGCCACGAGGGCCGTGAGGACCACGTAGTACGCCGGTTGATGATAGCCGCGGGGGAAGAGTAAGAATCATGGCGAGTCATCACTATGTGACGTACGCTCAAGGCCTTACTGAGCCAAAACGTTTCCACTTAACGGCAATTAACTGTAAGTAAGTGAGGAATTAGTGTATTGAAATGTCAATTTTAGGCCTATTCCAAAACTTTAGGGAAATCCATGTTTAACTGTTATCCATGTTTAACTGAGTTTGAGAAGTATACTTTAAATAAGCGCAAATCCAGAAATCTGATATTACTTATGTTGTTTGGTTGAAATGATGCTTTGATGCATGTTTTGATTACAGGTAGTCCCCGGGTTACGACGGACCCGACTTTTGCGATTTCGATTTATTATCTTTTTTTTTTTCTATGTTGACTTTTGTTTTGTGATGCATGCTTTTATTTTGGCTCAGGAAGCGAACGCATGTACATACACACCCGTCCACTCAACACACAAACAGTCACAGAGCAGCTGAGTGGCAGAGGTGACAGCCTGCGCGTACATTTGTTGCTTGTGAATCACCCAGAGGCATCCATTTCCGAAAATGGATTGATGGTCTCTTTCTCGGCTATACGCTCCAGTAGCAATTTAATTTTGTTATGTTTCCTGTCTAATTTAGCTATTTCCAGTTTGCCATGTTGATAATTGCAATGTTTGGTTTTCGCTTTTTGTCTCATTGGGAAGAAAGAGGAAATGACGATCGACCCGCCATGATATTTAAATTATCAGACATCGCACTGTGACACAGGAATTAAACGCCTGCTTTCACACATGCCGCATGCCGGGTAAGTCCCGGATATTATACTAGAACGCGACCCGGTAAACGCCCGAGAAGGTCTACCTGTTTAAATCCTGGGAATTAACCAGAGTTCCGGGATGTGTGAAAGGGGCTTAAGTGGGGTCAATATGAAGGGTTCCTCAGCTGCAGATTGATTTATCATAGAATTCTTGGCTTCTGAGCTACCCAACCAGTTGAGGAGATGCTAACAGTTGTCCAGGCACATTGATTTACAGTGGGGCAAACGAGTATTTAGTCAACCACCAATTGTTCTCCTACTAGAAAAGATTAGAGAGGCCTGTAATTGTCAACATGGGTAAACCTAAACCATGAGAGACAGAATGTGGACAAAAAAAAACAGAAAATCACATTGTTTGATTTTTAAAGAATTTATTTCCAAATTAGAGTGGAAAATAAGTATTTGGTCACCTACAAACAAGCAAGATTTCTGCCTGTCAAAGAGGTCTTCTAACGAGGTCTAACAAGGCTCCACTCGTTACCTGTATTAATGGCACATGTTTTAACTCATTATCGGTATAAAAGACACCTGTCCACAAACTTATCAGTCACACTCCAAACTCCACTATGGCCAAGACCAAAGAGCTGTCGAAGGACACCAGAGACAAAATTGTAGACCTGCACCAGGCTGGGAAGACTCAATCTGCAATAGGTAAAAGGCTTGGTGTAAAGAAATCAACTGTGGGAGCAATTATTAGAAAATGGAAGACATACAAGACCACTGATAATCTCCCTAGATCTGGAGATCCATGCAAGATCTCACCCCGTGGCGTCAAAATGATAACAAGAACGGTGAGCAAAAATCCCAGAACCACACGGGGGGACCTGATGTATGACATACAGAGAGCTGGGACCACAGTAACAAAGGCTACTATCAGTAACACAATGCGCCGCCAGGGACACAAATCCTGCACTGCCAGATGTGTCCCCCTGCTGAAGAAAGTACACGTCCAAGCCCGTCTGCAGTTCGCTAGAGAGCATTTGGATGATCCCGAAGAGGACTGGGAGAATGTGTTATGGCCAGATGAAACCAAAATAGAACTTTTTGGTAGAAACACAAGTTCTCGTGTTTGGAGGAGAAAGAATACTGAATTGCATCCGAAGAACACCATACCCACTGTGAAGCATGGGTGTGGAAACATCATGCTTTGGGGCTGTTTTTCTGCAAAGGGACCAGGACGACTGATCTGTGTAAAGGAAAGAATGAATGGGTCCACGTATCGAGAGATTTTGAGTGAAAATCTCCTTCCATCAGCAAGGGTATTGAAGATGAGACGTGGCTGGGTCTTTCAGCATGACAATGATCCCAAACACACAGCCAGGGCAACAAAGGAGTGGCTTCGTAAGAAGCATTTCAAGGTCCTGGAGTGGCCTAGCCAGTCTCCAGATCTCAACCCCGTAGAAAATCTGTGGAGGGAGTTGACAGTCCGTGTTGCCCAACGACAGCCCCAAAACATCAATGCTCTAGAGGAGATCTGCATGAAGGAATGTGCCAAAATACCCGCAACAGTGTGTGAAAAGCTTGTAAAGAGTTACAGAAAACGTTTGGCCTCCGTTATTGCCAACAAAGGGTACATAAGAAAGTATTGAGATGAACTTTCCATATTGACCAAACACTTATTTTCCACCATGATTTGCAAATAAATTATTTATAAATCAAACAATGTGATTTTCTGTTTTTTTTTCCCACATTCGGTCTCTCATGGTTGAGGTTTACACGTTTGACAATAACAGGCCTCTCTAATATTTTCAGGGAGAACTTGCACAATTAGTGGTTGACTAAATACTTATTTGCCCCACTGTATCATAGATTTTTAAGGTTGCTGTTTTCCGTTTGTCTGGTTCCGCCCGCATTCGGAAATCTTATTGAATACTTGAAGTAGTTCCGAGCATCTCTATTGTTAGGTCTCCCCAGCCCGGGGCCTCTCTGAGCGCTGGGCCAAGCTACCCAACCAGTCGAGGAGATGTTGTCCAGGTTCTTTTATGCCCAAAAAGAGTCAAAACAAACTTTTGACTTGACTAACCTTTCACCAAAAATCTAATTCCTTTGGAAAACCTATGAAAATCCTCTTGACCTAAACGCAGAACAGCACTATTTTCAATTATCAATCCATACCAGCATATGAAATTCGTGCAAACCAAGTTGCAAGATGATCAAACCACCTCTACTGTTACATTTCATTAAAAGATAACAGACGACAGCCATTTTGATGTTGATCAAGAGTGTAATTCGAGGTCTCTCAGGAGACCTGTGTTTTATCCATGGCATTTTGTCTCACTCTACGAGTTATTGTCACAACACTCCCACTTTTTCCCTCCGATAATGACGGCAGCCATGAAAGGAAATACTGCAAGTTTCAGAAACAAAGCAATGACATCTTTTCTTTATGAAAATGCCGTCGCAGCTTTGAATAATCAACGCACTGTTGCGCGGTGATTGAGTCAGATCACGCGCGCGACAAAATAAACTTGTTTATACCTAAGATGAGCTGTGATCTTTTACCACAAAGCGCTTTTAAACGTCCGATCGCAAAACGCCTGACAAGAGCTCTCCGTCTTATCATTTCACACAACAGCTCTTTTTTTTTTTCCCGGGGAATAAAGTGGATTCTGCGGGGGGAAGTCAAGTCAACCGTGCGCAAATGTGACTGCAAGCCACACACCCTTGTTAAAGAGCACCGCGCGGCAATGAATTTAAACAAAAATACAATCACCTTTCAGCGTCAAGATTGATTTTCCTAAATGGACTATCAGGATTTTTAAAAGGAGAAAGACTGCGGCTTTTTATTCACAGATGAATAGCTTTTTTTTTTTTTTTTTTTTAACATAGCCTGATAAAATGCAGGATTGAAAAGCCTCGCCGGCAAGATCTCATTGCCTGTCAAGTGTATTTATGCGAGGCATTTTAAACTCAACCTACGCCAAGTAAAATCACTTCATCTTCCCCATAAAATCCAAATAATTGGTGAATGGCGTGACCCAACACATGAACCTCCAGCGTTTGATGCGAAAGCCCACGGGGAGAGGGAGGGAGGGCAGGCCCGCTTCCTCTTGCTGGTTTTCTACCTCTGGGTCTCGGTGAAGGTCCGCGTCGAGGACGGTTTTGACAAGCGAGCCTCTTTTCGCCAATTATTTCCACCATTATGACGCTTAAAATCGGTCCGACGATACGGAAAACGGCTCCGTTTGAATCTGTGGATTATTTGTTTGCGCTGTTTCCGAGGATATGGTCAAGTCGGAAAATTAAAAAGGGACAGTGTAGTTCCTGAATAGTTTTTTTTTTAAGTATCATTTTTCATTTTAACTCACTGGCTACCATAGATGGCGTGACGCACTAAATTAGATTTTTTTTTTTTTTTTAGTTATAATGTTTTAAACTGGTAGCTTATGTACAACGGGGGCTACCATTGTATATTCGCATTAAAGAGCATACGACATGAGAAAAAAAGTCTTAAATAGCATTGTTATATGAATGGCGTACCGCACGCAGGCTATTTTTAGACCGTGACGTCGCATCGTAAAGCGGAAGTAAAGCCGAAGTGGGACATTATAGACCCGCCCTCGCATAGACCCAACGTAAAAAGTGCTACTTTTCTCCGGTAATCTTTCAAAAACGAACATGCCGATCACGCATTGCTTTTTTGTAACTTGTAGAAACGACTCTAGACATTACGACACATGAAGGATGTTTTCTTCATACGTTTCCAGAACCGAAAACTCGGGAGGAAAAAATGTGAAGACCGAATCAACTTGCGCGGACTTTTAACACCAGCTCGGCGAATCCATTCACGTTTCATATGCAGTAAACATTATGTTGGGTTGGCATGGTCTTTCAGAGGACAAAGAGGTAAGCCATTTTTATATTTTTAACTTATTTTTTTAGCGTAACGTTGTGCCGTACTGCTTCTGTCTGACAATGAATGACCTGAAAAGAATTACAATGGTATTTGACTGCCACTGTTACCGTTTCTGTTATATATATATAAAAAAACAACTTTAGTAAGGGGGAAGTGTAAATAAATTATAGGATTAAGATGTGTTATCAATGAAAAAATTACAAGTGTTCGTTGGCTGTCACTGAGTAACATTTGTGATCGCTACACAAAGCTAACTAAATTACCCCCAAGAACGGTAAGAGACGTAGGACAACCAGAGGATAAATAAGAAAGACAGGGCTGATGGTAAAGGATAGCTTGTTGAAACAGGAGAATGTCATTGTCAGTCACGTCGATAAAAAAGCTAAAGCTATGCTTAGGTCGGCTTGTTTTTTTCATCTTTTTCAGCCTTCGACACTAAAGCCATCTCTCTTTAACTGAACATTTCTATGTTCTTCCACATCTTTGCCAGTCAATTTGGCACCAGGCACATCATTTTCGGAGAGAATTGGTAGGTTTAGCGCTGTAAACATCTCCTTCGTACACGATTTCCATTCATTTCCTATTGGGGACAAACGGTGGCTTGTCCCTAATTAGCAACAGTAGCTCATGTCATGAATATTAATGAGCGGAAGTGACGTGTTGCTTGCGGTACGCCATTAGAATCATATTTTGAGACGATTCGACTATATACAACAATTTAGCAAAGCGCAGATGACGAGAAATTAGTCTTTTAATCTGCCGGTTAGCCACGCCTACCATTATAGGGCTTAAGCCTCCCCAACAGGTGGATGACGTCAGCGGGAGACTGGGCTCATCGGTTTTACTATACAGCCCATTGAGGGGGAATGATTCAGAACGAGGAAAACGCAACGAAGAGAGCCGCAAAATGTCATTGTTTCAGTCTCTCTATTCCAATTTTTTTACAGAATATTCTTTTTATCCAAGTATTTTTCCCCAATAGCTAAATACAGTAAATGGCTTAAGAAGGACCAGTCAGCCCGTCGAGGGGGAACTATTCACAACGAGGAAAACGCAATGAAGAGATCTGCAAAACTCTGTTCTTTTCGCGTGCGTCGTGTTGAGCCGCTTCTGGGACACGTCTAACACGCGGCCGGACTGCGACTGGTGTGCATTGGCTGATTGACTTTAACGCCTGCGTTTCACTGCGTTCTCGCGGCGGCCATGTTGTCGCGCCGTTGAGGTTTTTGGGTTATACTGTTGTACAGTGTTGGTCCTCATTATAGTAGAGAAGACTGAGTAAATATAATCTACACAAAGAAATTGTAATCCGATCAACTCACAGCCTCGAAAAGTAAGGGTTACATTACGTCAGAAACTTGTCCGGTACGCCTCCGTTCCGAACCGAGGACCACGTACCGAAACGGTTCAATACAAATACCGTTACACCCTTATTAATAAGGTATTCATTTCGACTGGATATCTTAATCTCTATAAAGGCGAGTTTGTCTGTATGGCTGTCTGTGTGTTGTATGGACGTGGAAACGGCCAGGTGGATTTTGACCAAATTTTACACAGTTGTACTTTATGTGTCTGGCAGTCTTCTTGGATTGGTTGGATCTATGTAGGCTTCCATTTAGTGTGGAAAATTCATTGAAAACTCAAAAAATTAATATAGAAAATGCCAATTTTCATTTTTTCTGCCGAGTAACGCCGGGCCATACTGCTTGGTAAATCCATCCAGCATAAATTTTTTAAAAATCATGGGCAAGCCCCTATTTCGAGAATTCTTATGTATAATTTTAACAAACCTTAGCCCCAACAACTCAGCAATGCCGGGCCGGACTGCTGGAACACAAATAAAAATGAATAAACCAGTCTCGAATGAACGATACATGCATTTTTTTTGCCAACTTATTTGCAAAATTCCAAAATACAACCACCATACTATCAGCTCGCTTTGCTGCCGATGTTATCCAATTATCTAATTACCATCAAAGCGTGCCCACAAAAGCCAATTATCTCAATCAAGATATTCAATTTTTAATAATAAAAGCATCAATAGGCTGTTGATGACACCAGTGAAAAATCTAATCCGAGGATTCCTCGACGCCTTTTCACAATATCAGTAAGGTTAACATGTTTATCGCCTAGGAACAGATCAATAATAAATAAACCCATGCGTCTCGCTAACACCTTTAGCAAGATCGCCATGGAATCCGTCTTCAAATTACCTTTTAATGATCAAAACCAGGATTCCTGTTTAACTGATTTTGAAAAAAAAAAAAAAGATCCTAGATGGAGATGAATACACGAATCCCAACTCAAAAGAAAGCCTTCAACCGCAACGGCGGGAACAAAAATGGAATAAATGGAGATGTTAGCGGCGTGAAAAGATGAAACATTTAATCTACGCCAAGCGTTTGCGCTTTCATGTCTGCGGCGACGGTACAAGCGACCCTAAATCACGCTGTCACTCCCGATGTTGCGACTATATCAGCAGATAATCTTCTGGCCGCGACAGTAACACGGAGACACTTTGGGAGGAAATGTATTTAAATGCAAGGTGATATAATGCGAGGTGTCACAAAGCGCCGAGGCTGACATTTACTGTGTCGCCTTTTCCCACCGCCGTATAAATTCGTTCATTGATCAGCAAAGTGGCCGCTGGAGAGGAGCTTTCAATGCCTGCGTGCGTGTCTTAATGCAGGGTGCCCCAAGGACTCTGGTACAAAACAATTAGCCTGGATTTCATAAAGCAATCAGCATGCCACCTAGCCTAATGCAACCGCTTCATACATTGACGCCATGGGAAAAAAAAAAACGGGCGTTATTGAAAGCTTTGTGTCCAGGTTAGCTTTCGCTCGGGTGCATTTATGAATCAATTTGTGCCCATAAAAGAAGCCGTAACACTTAAGCTATTTTAGTGGAAATGCATTATGTAAGTTGTCAAATGTAGCAGAGGCCCGGTAACGATTCGCCGGCTATTCACCGCCAGCCCCATTTTAATAATGGCCTCTTTCAAAGTGCCTGGCTGAGCGCATGTTTGCTATTAAGAACTTGTCAATCATTTTCACATTTTGCAGGATACAAAGCAATTATGTAAAGGCAGCTCAACTACCTGATAATTATGTACCTATAAAAAAAAACAAAAAAGAATTAGCGAAGTATCACTCTAATGGCAAGAATGCAAGTATTAGGCTGTGAATAAAAGAAATAAGAGAATAGTTACTGTTAAGATGCCCAAAGACCATTTTTATATTTTTTTTTAGGTCAACAATGCCTTGAAACGAGTCATCAAATATAGAAAATAATGGATTACTCGATTAATCATGGCAGCCAAGCCGTAACAAAGTGCTCATACGTCCAATTAGATCAGACGGAGATCGGAACCAACCACAAAGTTTGGTCAAAAATCTGTTGAATACATTGTACAATTTTCATCAAATAAGCAAACAGTCCAATTTAGTTGAACTTCTCTTAGTACCGTAAATCTCACACATGGCTATAAGCCGCCACCCACCAAATTTGACACGAAAACGGCATTTGTTCATACATTAGCCGCACTGGACTATAAACCGCAGCTGTCCTCACTGTATGAGGGGATATTTAAACGAGGGCTGTCAAACGATGAAAAATTTTAATCGATTTAATCACAGTTTGAAAATTAATTAATCATAAATAACCACAATTCAAACCATCTCTAAAATATGTCATATTTTTCTGTAAATTATTGCTGGAATGGAAAGATCAGACACAAGACAGATATATACAGTCAACATACTGTATACATAAGTACTGTATTTGTTTATTATAACAAAAAATCCACAAGATTAATTAACATTGCATTAACATTGTTAACATTTTTTGTTAAAGGGATCCACGCTCCACAGACAGAAAGGCTTGTAGTTCTTAAAAGATAAATGTTAGTATAAGTTATAGTAATTTTATATTAATAATAGGGTTGTTCTGATCATGTTTTTTTGCTCCCAATCCGATCCAGATCGTTTTAGTTTGAGTATCTGCCGATCCCGATATTTCCCGATCCGATTGCTTTTTTTTTTCTCCCGATTCAATTCCAATCATTCCCGATCATATACATTTTGGCAATGCATTAAGACAAAAATGAATAAAACTCGGACGAATATATAGATTCAACATACAGTACATAAGTACTGTATTTGTTTATTATGACAATAAATCCTCAAGATGGCATTTACATTATTAACATTCTTTCTGTGAGAGGGATCCATGGATAGAAAGACTTGTAATTCTTAAAGGATAAATGTGACTTTGTATATTGTGACTAAATATTCCCATCTAGTGTATTTGTTGAGCTTTCAGTAAATGATACTGTAGCCATGGCCAAATGCATGATGGGAAATGGAACCATGACTGTGCGTAGTGCTACCAATTGATATATCTTCTCTGCATTGGGAAGTAACTTAAGGTGTTAAGACAAAGATCAATTGCCACCTTGCTTCCCCACATTGCTTCCCATGATATTTCTAATTAAAGGGAGAGGAATTGCAAGGCTTTAGCCAATCAAAAACAGGCTCCAAAGGCTACCAAAATTCACACTACTCATTTTACACCTTTTATCTCTCTATATAGGTAAAACGGATTATTACAGATTGAGCGTGTCAATACGTAAATTTGATAACCCTACCTTAAGCCTAAACTAAAGACTCTGGATGAGTGTAACATATTATGTTTGTACTGTTAAATACAATTAGAAAACGATTTAATAAAAAAATATATACTGCATATATTAAAAAAAGGCATGGCCGATATTTTTTTGCCGATTCCGATACTTTGAAAATGACATGATCGGACCCGATCGATAAAACCTCTCCTAATGTTTTCGTTTTAATAAAATTTGTAAAATTTTCAATCAAAAAAATAAACTAGTAGCTCGCAATTGTTGGCATTGCCGAGCGGTGACGTCACATGGGCTCCCTGTCGTTCTTCCACAGTGTCTTTAACTACCAAAGGTAGTTATTAAAATACACCACAAGGTGTCAATAGAGTTTTAAATTACTTAGAAATCAGGCCAATGAGTGTGTTTTGTCCCTTGACTGACGCCGTATCTCCCTGTTTTTTTTTTTTTTTTAGACTGTCGTCTATCGTGATTCACGTTCATTTGAGTGCTGACTTCACAACATACGAGACCTCTGATAGTTTGTATATTGTGACTAAATATTGCCATCCAGTGTATTTGTTGAGCTAAACGAAATGTTTGAATAGAGTTTGACCAAAGTCTGAGAGTTTTATGCGTATTTTGATTAGCTATTTTATTGGGAATGCCAATTCTTTGCATTGTTGTTTAACCTTGTGAGAATAGGGCCTCATTAATACAGATTGAACCGCTTTTCTTTTTGTGAACATTATTATTTTTTTTTTTTTTTGAGGGATAGGAATATTATTTTTGTTGTGCTTTCACTAAATTATACTTATGTTTGTTGTGAAGGAGTTGCCAATAAACGACACGGTCCAATGAACGCCTGTGTCAACTCGCCTTTCTTTGCCTTTTAGCTCTCAATGCGCAAAAAAACTGCGTCATTGTAATCTGTTTGAGGCAAATTCATGAGAGGGTCATTCCGCGCATGCGTTAAATGTGTCAAATATTTTAACATGATTAATTTAAAAAATTAATTACCGTCTGTTAACGCGATAAATTTGACAGCACTAATTTAAACCAAAACATATGAACACTTTATGTGACAGCGGCATCATATGACTGTCATAAGACCAAATGAACCACCGTGAAGCTTTGAACCAATTGCCTGCAAAGCTTCAGTGTATCAAGAAGCTTCATTCGGCCATCACTGCCCCCTCTGAAGAGACAGTTAACCTCTGCTGCCACTTGCTGTCGTTGTCTAACATGCTTCCTAGTATGCATTGCAGCGCTACAGATGGAAATAATCAAAATTCATATTCTGTGCTAATTATTTCTTCAGTTACTGTTCCAGTTGTTTCATTAATTGCTAGGTAAAGTATTTGGTAACACTTTATTTGACAATGGTGCTATAAGACTGTCATAAGACAATCGTAATTATGGCATGACACTGCCATGAGCATTAATGAATGCTTACGATACATCTATCGTAAGCATTCATTAATGCTCATGGCAGTGTCATGCCATAATTACGATTCATTTTGTGTCATCCGGCAAATGATCTCACTTTTGAATGCATGTAAAAGATCGGAGCTGGACATAAATGAATGGAGTTAGTTATATAATTTGCCGGATGACACTTAACGACATATGTCAAAAGCAGTCCTATAACGATTAATCGATTAACTCGAGTAATTCAATTAGAAAAACGATTCAAATTAAATTTTGCTGCTTTAAGAATTCATTTAATTAAAGTGGTGTTGTGATGGTTTGTTTTAAAAGTGTTTGCATTTAGTTTTATTGATTTGGATGGATACACTGCCCTCTACTGGCAACAGTGGATAAGACATAACTCATTTCACATGTCTGAATCCAGCTGCTCCCCATTAAGACCAACATAAACCGAGATTTTGAGCTAATGTTTTTTTAATGCAGTCATAATTTAGTTTTTAAGTATATTTAGCCGTATTTTGTGGAAATATATGTTTGAAGCATTTGTTAAGAGCATTTAAAAAAAAAAAATATATATATATATATATATTTTTTAATTTTAATTTTTATAGCATTTAAGCTAGCGGACGTTTGCTATGTAAGTTAGTTTTGTTGTATCCCTTGTAGATCCTCATTTATTTATTTTTTTAATACCGTTTGAGGCTCAGCCCAGGTATTTTAATTTTTTATGTTTTTATGTTCCTCACCCGAATACTTATTCGAACTAACTAGTTCATCGATTAATTGACTACTAAAATAATCGATAGGTACAGCCCTAGTCATAAGCATTATTTAATGCCCATGATAGTCACCTTTTTTTTCTTCTTTTCATTTCGGCTTGTCATGTCATAATTATGACGGTCTTATGGCAGCCTATTAATGCCGCTGTTAAATAAAGTCTTACCTATTAACCCAATAAATCAACAAATAAGCCGCACTGGACTAAAAGCCGCAGGATTCAAAATGAGCGAAAAACATAGCGGCTTATAGTCCGAAAATTATGGTAAGTTAATTTCCTTCTATCCTTGAATACATTTGGTCTTTCACCAAGCACACATTTCTGCAATCACACTGCAACAAAACTGCTAAGGAAGACAGTCCAGGCTGGACAATTTAGGATGCTTTACAAACACCTGAAAAAGACTTAACATACAGAACTTGAACTGAACTGCAACACACAGTAAGTGAAAGTCAATTCAGTGTCGCTGACAGCTGGACAAATAAACCAAAAAACACTCTTGAGGTGAGGAAATGTGTCCATTGCTTGTTGAGTGCAGGCATTTTTGTGTCGTGCGGCATCGCGTGCTCTGTTGATGCATAAAGGATAAACATTCCGTCAATACCGCGGCCAATTGCCCCAGATTGTTCGGCCATCGATTTTGGTCAACAGCACTTGGAAAGTTGACGCGTCGTCATTTTAACTGGGAATGATGATGTTTCAGAGACATTGATGGTGATAGACGTCCAAACCATTTGGACTAGGAGGGGCTACAATCTCCCTGTTAAAATTGATTTGATGTCTATCGTCGTTAATGGCATCCAATGAGTTAACTGTGCATTAAAAAAAGTGTGTTCTTGGATTAAAAAAAAAAAAAAAAGTGGTAGTCACGTCTGTCTTTGATAGAACTACAAAAAAAAAAAAAACTCATGCCCCATAAAGCAAAAATTCTGCTTCTTTGGTTCTGGTTCTAAGGTTCCTGCAAAGAAAATTCAGGCCCTGAAGCCAGTATCACTTAGCAACATGCAATCTGGTTGGCAGGTCCATTACGAGTAGACCCACATAAAAGCCAACAGAGCCCATCCCTTAAAAGATTGCCAATTTGTTTTATAGTGTCAATTTTAGGATCAACGTAATGAATATACAGAATATTTGATAGGAATCAGAATTAAAAATTCGGCCCCTTAAAGCCAGTATCACTTAGCACCATGAAACCTAGTAGGTGTGTCCGTCATGAGTAGACCCACATAAAAGCCTCAGTGATCCATGCCCAAAAAGACATATAAATTCTGCCACTTTGGTTTGAAGTGCCTGATTTAGTGTCATGTTGGTCAAAGAAAGGAGTCTTACAAAATTAAATTCAGACCCCAAAACCAGTATCACTTAGCTATAAAGATGTCCCGCTCAATCGGGATCGGGTCCGATCACGTCATTTTCAAAGTATCGGAATCGGCGAAAAAATATCAGACATGCCTTTTTTAATGAATATATATTTTTTAATTCAATTGTTTTCCAATTGTATTTAACATTAAAGTCAAAATGTCTTACACTCATCCAGAGTCTTTAGTTTTGGCTTAAAGTAGGGCTATCAAATTTATCGCGTTAACGGCGGTAATAACATTAAAATATTTAACACAATTAACGCGTGCGCTGCACTACCCACTCACGCATTGTCGCGTTCAATCTATAATGGCACCGTTTTACATATGCATAGAACTGAAAGGCAACGTAAAATGAGTAGAGTGAATTTTGGCAGCCTTTGAAGACTTTTTTTTAATTGGCTAAAGCCTTACAATCCCCATCTCCACAATTAGAAATATCTTGGGAAACAATGTGGGGAAGAAAGGTAGTTGTTAATCTTTTTCTTAACACCCTGTTATTTCCCAACGCAGAGAAGATATATCAATTGGTACCACTACATACAGTCATGGTTGCACTTCCCATCATGCATTTGGGCAGAAGTTAAATGGTTCCAGTATCATTTACTGAAAGGTCAACAAATACACTAGATGGCAATATTTAGTCACAATATACAAAGTCACATTTATCCTTTAAGAATTACAAGTCTTTCTATCCGTGGAATCTCTCACAGAAAGAATGTTAATACTGTAAATGCCATCTTGAGGATTTATTGTCATAATAAACAAATACAGTACTTATGTACTGTATGTTGAATGTATATATTCATCCGAGTTTTATTCATTTTTTTCTTAATGCATTGCCAAAATGTATATGATCGGGAAACATTATCGGGAATGATTGGAATTGAATCAGGAGCAAAAAAAAAAAGCAATCGGATCGGGAAATATCGGGATCGGCAGATACTCAAACTAAAACGATCGGATCGGGAGCAAAAAAACATGATCGGAACAACCCTACTTAGCTACGTGAAATTTCACAGGACTGTCTGTCATAAGAAGACCTACAAAAAAGCCTCAAGCACTTATGCCCAAAAAGACATAGAAATTCCAACTGCCAATTGGATTTGAATCGGCCATTCTTAGGTCATTTTTAAAGGTCCCGTAAAGAAAATTCAGCCCCCAAAGCCAGTATCACTTAGCCACCTGAAACTTGGTGGGTGTACCCTTCATGGGTCGACCTAGAAAAAAGCCTCAGGAACCCATGCCCAAAAAGGCACAGACAATAGCAACAATGGCAACGAATGAGTTAACGTGGTAGCCCGTTTTACAACTCTTATATAAAAAGGTAAGGACAATACCCTACGATCAGGTAATATCAATTTACTTACCTCCGTGTAGAATCCAAGTGATCTCCCACCAAAGCCCTCAACAATAACACACGGCCTAATCTGCTGCCAATAACCGCAGGTGCTTTTAGCCAGACGGCTCCCGCCGGACCTCCGAGAGGAGTAATACTGTTTAGAGGCCAGCCTGGGAGAAGTCGATAGCGCTTCCGGGGGACGGAGAGTCACCGTCGTGTAACGTTATTAGCCACATTACGGCCGGCCTCAGTGCTGCCGGAGGAACTGTCATTACCTTAATTAAGAGACGCGGCGGGGGCAAGAAGCGACAAGAGGTCACGGCCGTCGCCACGGGATTTCGGTATTAGAGTGTTACTCCTAGAGGGAGGGGATGAAGGAGGGTGAACTAACTTTAATTATATGGGCAAAAGGGTGGAATTAATGGAGTGTGGGAATGGAGATGATTTTGCACCGAAGCAGGCGGATGACATTTTCTGGGGTAATTTTTAAAGACACGTAGAGGGGTGGTTGTCACCATTAAAATGTAAATACGAGAGAATGTTTGTTGGGTGTTTTAAATAGCTTTTTCTGAAAGAAGGCATTTTGAATGATATTTTAAGATTGACAGAATACTGGGTTTTATGATTACGCCGCGATAAGTGAAAAGCCGCGAAGTAGCCCTCCCCCGCCCCCCCAATGTATTTATCTATGTATTCATTCAGATTTAACATTGGAAAGAGATACATATAAGACTTTTTCAAACCCCCCCCCAAAGTTTAATAATAAAAAAAAAAAAAACATGTATATATATTTTAATAAATGGTTTTAAGCACTCCAATTTATAAATTTTAAACATTTTACTGTCCCACCAAATTATTTTACATACATATACGCCATATACATACATATTTTTTTAAAAACATTTTCACAAAGTATAATTAAAAAAAAGTTTTATGTATATATACTGTATATATTTTAATAAATGGTTTTTAAGCACTTCAAATGTAATAATTATGATAAGTTTTAAACATGTTACTGTCCCACCAAATTTTTAAAAACAAAAATAAAGTAGAAAAATGATTGGCTTTAATAAATGCTAATTTTTTTTTTTTTTTTTTTTTTTTTTTAACTTTTTCCCAAAGTATAATTAAAAAAAGTTTTATGTATATATACTGTATATATTTAATAAATTGTTTTTAAGCACTTTAAATGTAATAATTATAAGTTTTAAACATGTTACTGTCCCACCAAATTTTTAAAAACCAGGATAAAGTACAAAAATGCTTGTCTTTAATAAATACTTCAATGAGTCCACTCAAATCCGCTCAAGCTGCTCACTTACACACAATCAGTTGCCACAGAAACTGTTTAACAAGTTAAACGATGACTGACAAATGCGACGTTTTGAAGTTTCGACTTCGAAGCATCTCTGGCAAGATCAAAGCATAATGTCTGTCAATCATCGTTAACTTCAATAAACGACTCCAGTGCACTGGAGAGTGCAGACTACGTGACTGGATTGGGATAACTCATTTGTATTTTTATTTATTTATTTATTTATTTGTTTGTTTGTTTTTTTAAAGTTGGGGGAAAAAAACTCTGCGATGGACTGTGGGCGCGAAATTTGAAGCACAAAGTAGCGAGGGATTACCGTATACACGTAGTGGTACCTCTACTTACGAATGTCTCTATAAACGTAATTTTCAGGTAACGACACGCCTAAACAGCAAAATATTGCCTCTTGTTAAGAAAGAAATTTTAGGTTACCGGAGGCAAAAATACAGTACAATATTGTAAAAGACACGTATTCACTTCCTGCTTTCTGCTTTTAATTGTCACGCCATAAGATCCTGTTGCGCTATTGGTCATAATATTTCCCATCATGCTTCAGTAGTGGGATTCTGCTCTCCTATTGGCCTATTGTTGATGACGTTTCAATTTAGATGTGGAAGTATGATGACATGCACAGGCGCGACAGGTCAACGTCTGAGCCAAAAGAGCACAAGTCTCATGCTTTTGTTCTCACGAAGAGTTTTTTTTAAAGCCCACACACAGTTCACTACATTAGAGCACCGGTAACCTCACATTTTTGTGTCACAAAGAGTAATATAAGCGATAGGTACCATCAGTCTCGTGAAAGAAGACATTGCCTCACTCGAAAGGTAAGATAGATATTTGCTTTTTTCCTTTGCATTATGTTTTATTATCAACTTCATTACAGGTATTAACGGTTAGGTATATGGAATGATTCAATATATGTCTTTGTTGTTTTATTCCGGTTTTACCCCGATTATAAAATTTAATGTGGCGTTTCAGTAGCGCTTGGAAAGGATTAGGGCATTGACATGGAAAATGCGTCTTTACGTACAGAATTTTCAGGTTACGAGACTACTTCTAGAACCAATTCATGTCGTAAGTAGAGGTACCACTGTACATATATAAATATATGGTGGAAAACACAGACAAGGTTGAAAAAGCAGTTTCTGCTCTTGAACCCCTCCTTAAAATAAACTGCTGTATTGTAAGCCAAAAGAACTGTTGCGTTTGATTGAACAATATGTCTTTATGCTGGCATAGCAGATTCGTGGCTCATTAAGTACCAGAACTATTTTTTATTTGTCCGTTTTACCCTGGAAACCCCCGTTTACAGACGTCGCGCAACCGCTTTTGTTTCAACCTAGCCATAAAAAGAAGGTAAGTAATCGTATTTATTACTCGAAATGTCTGACATTAATAGCTTAGAGTCATTAATTGATGTCTAATATTTAGTTAAAAAAAAACGACTTTAAAAATAATTATTCAATCGCATATTTTAAACTTTTAAACAAATTACGTTACAATGAAAAAATTGGCGTCTGTAAGTCACGGATATCTACGTCATAACTATCGCTTAATTGTATTTTTTTTGTCACTGTCACATTTTCCCCAATATTTTAGATGATAAATAATCGATCCAAACAAAGAAACATGGAAAAAATACGTTTAACAGGGTAAATATATGAAAAAGAACATCTCCACCACTCCTTGATGTCTGCGATTTCTGCATCGCGACCCTTATCATGTTCCACCCATAAAATCCCCCAAAAATCCGGCTGTGGCCATTCACATCTGTGTGTTGACACTCAGAGATACATGCTACACGGAGATTTTGAATCAAAACAAGGTAAGTACGCGATTATATCTCGTTAAAATCGTGGCGTCTTTAATTCTGCTCTCGCGTGTTCTCATCTCCAATTAGGGTTTTGCTGTTTATTTATTTATTTATTTTTAAATGCCCTCCTGTTCAAAATCCTGTGCTAAAGATTTCTTTAGTACAGGATTTTTTTCAATCACAGTGACAAAGATTTTAACATGTATTTTACAAATGAAATGCCTCAATGAATATTTTTTTTTTGTTTATCAACGGTTATCAAAAGCTTTTTTGATGATTTTCTCAAGTTAAAGCGCTGCGCAGAAATTAATCAATTTAATTGCGTATTATTTTGAAAATCCGGATCCACTGCATTTCTACACGAGTGACTTCCGGTCTACCCGATCCTACTGAGTAGAATTGACGCAGGAGGGTTGCGTCTTGTGACAAATAATAAACTCTGGTGTTTGTTTTGAGTGCGACGCGTTGAACCGCTTCGAGGATGCGTCTAATACGCAGCTACACTGCGACTGGTGTGCACATGCTGCTTAGACTTTAACGGACGCGTTTCACTGCGTTGACACGGCGGCAACGTTGATGCGCCGTAGACGTGCCTGGTGTATTACTGGAGTAAGAGTTGAAGGACCATATTTTGGGTGTCACTCAATGCCTCACAGACTATAGGAAATTGTAAAACTCACCAATTCATACAACAAAACTGCCAGGTCACTACTCATCTGTTGAGTTCAGTCAAGCAACCATGTTGCTAATGCCAGAATGTTATCCGTGATTAATATATTTCAAGCTTTAACTGTCGTTGATGAGTCGACAAATCAGTCCAAAACATAGTTTACAGAATGATGAGAAGCGAGGTCTGATTTCAGAGTTTGGAAATCAGGTTGCAGGTTGTTGTTAGTTATGAAGATAATGATGATGGCATAAAAGTTAAATTCATGGTAGGGAGGTCTGGCACCAGGTTAGGATTTGGGTTTCGGGAAGACACGTGACCGGCATTTGCTAAAAATGTATTACCGGTTTTTGGTTATGAAGACTGAAAGTTTACCACCGAATAGTGATAAGAACCTTGTGATGATGTCACTAAAACACGGCGAGAAGCGACAATGCTGGTCGATGCTATCTTGTTAATACGAAAGATCGAAAGTTTCCCACCGAACAGTGTGAAGAACCTTACAATAGTCCTTTTTTGATTATGTCATCAGAACACGAGAAGCAACACGCTGACTGATGCTATCTCGCTAACACTACTGGCTCACAGCCAACATGACCGTGGTTTGGAAAATACTTCCAAAGGTTCCTATCACTATTCGGTGGTAAACTTTGGGTCTTCAAAACCGAAAACCACTCATGCATTTTAAGCTAATTTCAGCCGATAGGTGTCGCCCCTGAATATTCGGTCACAGCTCTACTGACAATTTTCAGCTATTTCGGCCAATAGCTGTCGGCACCGAATTTTTTCACCACATCTCTAGTTTTGGGTTCAAATTTTGGTTTAGTAACAGGTTAGAATATTGGGTTATAGTTTGTTTTAGTTTGTTTTAGGGCTGTCAAACGATTAAAATGTTTAATCGAGTTAATCACATCTTAAAAATTAATTATTCGTATTAATCGCAATTCAAACCATTTATAAAATATCACACATTTTTCTGTAAATTATTGTTGGAATGGAAAGATAAGACACAAGACGGATATATACATTCAACATACTGTACATAAGTGCTGTATTTGTTTATTAAGACAATAAATCACCAACATGGCATTAACATTATTAACATTCTGTTAAAGTGATCCATGGACAGAAAGACTTGTAGTTCTTAAAAGATAAATGTTAGTACAAGTTATAGAAATTTTATATTAAAACCCTCTTAATGTTTTCGTTTTAATAAAATTTGTAAAATTTTCTATCAAAAAATAAACTAGTAGCTCGCCATTGTTGAAGTCAATAATTACACAAGGCTAATGGTGCTGAAAAGCCTGAAAGCTCAGTCGCATCCAAGCGCCAAAAAACACAAGTAACAAGTGGACGGGGCATGTGCGTTAAATGCGTCAAATATTTTAACGTGATTAATTTTAAAAATTAATTACCGCCCGTTAACGCGATAATTTTGACAGCCCTAGTTTGTTTGTGCTCTGAAAGTTTGATTTACAGTTCCCGTCTTAAATCTAACAAAAGTAGTTTGTCAAAAAAAAGTTTAGTCTTTCAGTTCGAGAAAACTAAAAACACCTTTTTAAGGGTAAGTTTGCTACTTGAGAGAATGACAACCCTGTGTGCATATCACATTCTGACAAAAATTTGTCAGATTGTAAATGTACCCTTGGATAAGGGCAAGGGGTGGCGAAAGTGTGACTGATACAATGGGGTAATAGCTGTCTTGTTGAAATGTAAACAAGCATCAATAGCCCCTCGCGAGAGGAAAAGCCGCCTGTTGATGATGGCCAGAGCGTTCGTCTGCATGTAAACGGCGCTAAGGGCGGAAGGAAAAACACTTCTAGCTCTCGTTAGTCGGCCTTGGACGAAAGGCTCTCGGGCGTGAGAGTGCTCCGGCCCCATGCTCTTACCTGTCCTCCCCCTTGACGCTGGAGTGGAAACGAGAACAAGAGCCACCAGAGCCCATCTCAAAGGTCAAGAAGGAGAAATGGTGTGATAGTGAGTGTTGGAAAAGGAGGAGGAGGGTACGGCGGTGTCATGGGGGGTTTGTATCGCATCCTCGCAGGCTAGCCGAGGGGTACGCGGGACACTTTGTACACGAGCGCATCTGTTATGGAGCATCCTCCTCATTTCCAAAGCAATGTCAACCTGATTAGCTGAGGGTTGAATGAGGCAAATAACAATCCAAATGATGCTTCATCCTTTTATGGCCAGATGAGGAGCGGCTTTCCAGCGCCGTAAGCCTTTTAGGAGATGCCTGCTCCGCTGTCGCTCCTCCTTCCCGCATTACTTAAATGCTATTTGCTGTAAATAGGATTCGGCTGCCCGCAGCCCCACGCAGACCTTCAGCTAAAAAGATGGCAGAGATAACCCAGGGACTACACTGTTAGGATTGAAATCCCCTAAAAAATCCTACTTATTTCTGTTTCAATAGAACTTTTATTGTTATTATGTGGATTTGGAATGATAACTCCAATGATATTCTAACAATGACGAGAAAACAAACTTTCATCCTAACAAACACTAAATTTACTGTGCTTTTTTCTTTGGTAAAATACATTTTATATTTAGATTAGGGCCGTCAAAATTATCGTGTTAATGGGCAGTAATTAATCACGTTAAAATATTTGACACATTTAACGCACATGCCCCGCTCAAACAGATTAAAATGACAGCACAGTGTCATGTGCACTTGTTACTTGTGTTTTTTGGTATTTTGTTGCCCTCTGCTGGCGCTTGGGTGCGACTGATTTTGTGGGTTTCAGCACCATTGTGTATTTATTGTTATAATAAACAAATACAGTACTTATGTACAGTATGTTGAATGTAGATATCCGTCTTGTGTCTTATCTTTCCATTCCAGCAATAATTTACAGAAAAATATGGCATATTTTATAGATGGTTTTAATTGCGATTAATTACGATTACTTAATTTTTGAGCTGTGATTAACTCGATTAAAATTTTTAATCGTTTGACAGCCCTTATTTAGATAAAGCGTGATTTCATCGATTGTGAAATAAAATATTAATTTAAAAATGCAATAACTCTTAAAATTCGGCATCTGTATTTTGAATATTTTTAATTCATTCTATTTTTGAGCCGTTTTTGATTAATATTCATATACTAAATTTTCTTGTCCATTTGGTTACGTGTGATTATATTATTTCATTTCATTAACATGGATTTTTGTTCAAAAGGCGATCCTGTCCTAATCCCGTCTATGTCCCAATTTCAAGCCCTTGTTTTATAATTAGATATGTACTCTTTATTTTTATCCATTTTATTTCAATATTTTTGTGAATTTATAACAAATTTTGGTCGCTAAAAATGTTCCACACAAGATTCGTAGACAAATGTGTGCATAATCTTCAATATGGAATGAAATCAAATACGGCATGAGATGTTGAATTGTATCATCTTAAAATGAGAAATAGTCGTGATATTCATTACATCCTGTATATGAGAAGACTTATATGACTAATACAACAATGCCATCTTTTCTTCCATCGCATCTCCCCAAAACAGACCATTGTCATCCCTAATGAAGTGTCTGAGCTGGCACTTTCTATTTCATCTCTGGGAATGAGCTTTATTTTGTGTCCTGGCCATAAAACAGCACATTTTGGGGGCTTCTTTGTCCATCCGCCAGGACATTTAGAAGTAGCCAGCGGGGTGTGAGGGATAGTCCGCCGTCAAGTGTGTGTCTTTGTGTGTGTGGTGGGCTAGACACCCACATGTCATGGCTGACACATCAGCCCGGGCCCCCTCCAGGCGATCCAGCCCTAATGCTGCCTATGTCCCACTTTCAAGCCCTTGTCCCTCAAAGCCCGCCCTCCTTCTCCAACGAATCCACCCCCCCAACACTCAGCCGCCCTCCCTCCCCCCGTCCTCCACCGTCCATCCTTCTGTCGCGAGGCTATAATGACAATGGATCACTGCGGCGCAATAACGTCAGGTGATACAAACTGCTCCAGTGTGTAATCTTAGGTGCTGGAACCTCCAAAGTCAAATAGTTTTTCTAATACACACCATGTGAAAGGAGGGGCCTACAGAACTTAGATAGGTGAACTCTACTAATTTGGAAGGTTCGGGGATGATCACTTCAACGTGCAATACTGTAGGCCGGGGGTCGGCAACCCGTGTTTTAAGAGCTGCATGCGGCTCTTTAGCGCTGCCCTAGTGGCTCCCTGGAGCATTTTCAAAAATGTTTGAAAATGGAAAAAGGGGGAGGGAAATATATTTTTTGTTTTGATATGGTTGCCGTAGGAGGACAAAAATGACACAAACATTCTTAACGTTTTCCACTGCTGTAAAAATGTGGAGAATACCAACAGTGGGGCAAATAAGTATTTAGTCAACCACTAATTGTGGAAGTTCTCCCACTTGAAAATATTAGAGAGGCCTGTAATTGTCAATATGGGTAAACCTCAACCATGAGTGATAGAATGTGGGAAAAAAAAAACAGAAAATCCCATTGTTTGATTTTTTAAGAATTTATTTGCAAATCATGGTGGAAAATAAGTATTTGGTCAATACCAAAAGTTCATCTCAATACTTTGTTATGTACCCTTTGTTGGCAATAACGGAGGCCAAACGTTTTCTGTAACTCTTCACAAGCTTTTCACACACTGTTGCTGGTATTTTGGCCTTTCCTCCATGCAGATCTCCACTAGAGTAGTGATTTTTTGGGGCTGTCATTGGGCAACACGGACTTTCAACTCCCTCCACAGATTTTCTATGGGGTTCAGATCTGGAGACTGGCTAGGCGCATTGTGTTACTGATAGTAGCCTTTGTTACTGTGGTCCCAGCTCTCTGTAGGTCACTCACTAGGTCCCCCTGTGTGGTTCTGTGATTTTTGCTCACCGTTCTTGTTATCATTTTGACGCCACGGGGTGAGATCTTGCATGGAGCCCCATATCGAGGGAGATTATCAGTGGTCTTGTATGTCTTCCATTTTCTAATAATTGCTCCAACAGTTGATTTCTTTACACCAAGCGTTTTACCTAATGCAGATTCAGTCTTCCCAGGCTGGTGCATGTCTACAATTTTGTCTGGTGTCCTTCGACAGCTCTTTGGTCTTGGCCATAGTGGAGTTTGGAGTGTGACTGACTGTGCTTAAGGACAGGTGTCTTTTATACTGATAATGAGTTAAAACAGGTGCCATTAATACAGGTAATGAGTGTAGCCTCGTTAGACCTCGTTAGAAGAAGTTAGACCTCTTGACAGCCAAAAATCTTGCTTGTTTGTAGGGGACCAAATACTTATTTTCCACTCTAATTTGGAAATAAATTCTTTAAAAATCAAACAAAGTGATTTTCTGTGTTTTTTTTTTCCCACATTCTGTCTCTCATGGTTGAGGTTTACCCATGTTGACAATTACAGGCCTCTCTAATCTTTTTAAGTAGGAGAACTTGCACAATTGGTGGTTGACTAAATACTTATTTTCCCCACTGTATTATATTTCAACATTTCTGTCAACGAAGATTTGCGTCAAAGCCTTCAACACACCTTTCTATCAGCAGGGCGGGATGCCAGGCAGGTGGCTATTGTAAACAAACCGGCAGCAGAGTACCCAGTTGGGAGTGAGAGAAAAATTGCGATTCCATTACTTTTGAAGAACTTAGAGGAACGCAAAAATAGATTTAAGAAGTGGATTGCATCGCGAAACTCCACTACTGCTGCATGTTTTAATGCAACCCGGGAGATAATAAAGGGAGGAGGAAAACCGTTCGCAGTTGGTGAGTACATGAAGGAGACATTCATCAACATATCAGAACAACTTTTTGCAGACTTCAAAAACAAAACCGAGATAATACAAAAAATCAAAGATATGCCCAGATAAGAACCATGTTATGCCCGTTTTGTTTTTCGAAACCTCGAAATAAAAATGACATCAAAAACCGGATTTCTTTATTGCATTTCTAGTTTCATAAATGAAGTTAAACTTTAAGTGGCATCATACAACAGAGTAGTCACGTGGTGCAATGCAGGGAAAATAAACATTAAATCATGAAGGTTCATTATGTATTTTTAGCCAACTTAGTCATTTTGATAGTAGGCTAATATAGCTAATACAGATACATACAGCATGTGTTGCCTTCATTATAAGGCTTATGTAAGGCTTTTCAATTTTTGCGGCTCCAGACATACAGTGGGGAGAACAAGTATTTGATACACTGTCAATGGGTTTTCCCATTGGCAGTGTATCAAATACTTGTTCTCCCCACTGTATTTGTTTTTTTTGGTCCAATATGGCTCTTTCAACATTTTGGGTTGCCAACCCCTGCTCTAGGCGGTGTTTAAAATGAATATTTTCAAATCCGTGATGGTCTTATAACAAATGTAATATTTAAAAACTTTAAGGTAACCTCGGTCTTAAAGACTTGTAGGCTCTAATAAGCCACAATTGTTCTCTTTTACTAAAATATTTTATTAGAAATACATAAAATATTGCCATTGATTTAAGAAACTATGATATTTAGTACATGTTTTGACCTACGGAGGGCGCCATGTTTTATGCGCGCAATGGACGCTCTTGGTGACGACGTACTTTGTCACTGTCACTTGATGAACACTACCGGTGTTCTGCAATTCCTTCCTTCACGGCGAGACGTCAACACATGCGTGCATCGGTTAAAAGCGGCGAGTGCTTACTATTTGTGTTTTTATTGAGTCTTTTATTACCTTTTCATTGCCTCAAAATACTTTTTGCATATGTTTCCCTCTCATACTTTTAAGCATTCTGTTTTCATGTGGTAGCTTTAATGCAGATTGTTCTTCTGTTACGTACCATATTTAAACCACCCTTATTTGATATTACCACACTTAAGTATTTTCTTAAGGCATCTTTAGTATGTTCTGTCTGTATGCATCTAAACAAAACAAACTGAAAGCGCACGGTAGTACTATGGGTGTCAAATTCGCATCTTGTAGGCCCTTAGCACATTTTGGCAGGACACCGGTTTTGTCCTACTCTCGTCTCGTCTCATCCCGTCTTTCCTGTTCATTCTGCTTTTGATGCTCGTTCCGTGAAATATCGACAGTCCTGTCATGCTCATCAATGTTCCTGTCGGGTTCAAATTGAAAAGTTTGAACAGATGACATGTTTATGTCACTAGAGTCATATTCTGGCAGCCCAGTAGCGTAACTCAATGACGTCACCACCATGATACGTCAACAACAATGGCGAGCTACTAGTTAAACTAATTTTACAAATTGAATAAAAACGAAAACGTCAAGAGGGGTTTTAATATCACATTATTTTAACTCATAATAACGTTTATCTTTTAAGAACTACAAGTTTTTCTATCAGTTGTTCCCTTCAAACAAGACAGTGATTCTCGAAGTTTTACAATGCCCTCTAGTGGCAAGCAAAAGTATCACTGAATTACATGTTAAAACTATGCCGAAAGTTATAGTGGCTTAAACGTTTTTTCAATCTAGTGCAGTATTTACTCATTAGCTGCCATTAATCAAAATAGATGTTAAGAGTTATTTTGCTTTACATAATCATTTGAATTTGCATTTGATTTTTTTGGGGACGTTTTCGGTGTGTAGCATTTATTTAGGTGGGATTTTTGTTTTACATTTTTGGGAGTGAAACATTTGGATTAAACCATTATCCAAATTTAGTTGATTGTTTTTTGACTCATTTTCATGAAAAAGCTAGCTACTTTGAAATATGGGGAGAAATAGCCTATTTTCTGTTTTTGGGGCAGTTATTATAAAATGTTTTGTAACATTTATCACTTGTTTGTGGAGTAATAATGTGTGGCAAACTGATATTTTTGATGAAATAATATGTCTCAAACCATTTTATTGCATGAATACCATATTTCTGGTGGAAAAAAACCCTGTGATTTTACCATCTTTGTCTGCCATATTTGTGGCACGACTACAGTAACTTGAGAAAATATTACCATTTTCATCAAAATATGGCAATGGCAAAAATCTTACGATCTAAAATATTTACGTTTCTAGTATGTTAGCATGAACAGAATGAAGACTACTTTCATAAATGGTGGAAAAATAGCGTATTTTTAGCTGTTGAAAACTATTGTAAGCTATTGTAAATAATCATATTATTTTCATGAACCATTTTTATCCGACTGATATCAATCTGATAGCGAAAATTGGGGAAAAAAATAGTTTTGAATATGTTAGTTGGCCATCTTTGTAGAGCGAACATGTCGTATATTTAACTTATCTTTAAATGCTAACTTAACTGAACGCCTGATATTGATGCTAACAGACACTCCTATCTCTTGATCATGTTCCACTAACATTGACGTTCCTTCATTCGCCCCTCCAGGTCAAAATAGATTGGACGTCTATCGCAGTCATTAGAAATGCCCTACCCAAGTTTTGTTTGACTTTCAAATCTTATTTTCCCCATCTTCCCAGCACATTATTCCAGTAGTGGAATCTAATATGTGTGTGTGAGGAAACAGTATTGCTTTGAAGCCCATAACTCTATTCTGTAGAAAAGCAGCATCCCCATGTTATTCCACATCCTCAGATATAAAAGAGGGAAAACATAATAACTTCCCTGGATCTCCCCCTCCTCACTCACATGCGTACCCCCCCTTCCCCGCTATTTTCACCCCACCTCATCCACCATCCGCCCACTTCTCCCGCCTCAATCTTTGGTTTCAAAGGAAGCGAATCAGCCGGCGGGACAGAAGGTTACGCATTAGTACTGGTCATTGCTCAAAGAGCGAGCGTTATAAATAATAAAAGGCTGGTGAAGGACACGGGCCGCTGGGATGCGTCTCTGGTTCACGCCACGCGAGTCAAATACCAGACGTGTCATTTCTCCACCTCCCCACAGCCGCCGCACCCTTCAAAATAAAGAAAAAAAAATGACCCTTGCCGCTTGGTTTGCGTCTCGCGCCTCTTTGTTAGTGGCACATTAAAGGCTCGCCAGTATCAGATTAAGGAGTCCACTGCGCTTTCCGACAGTGTATTACCCAAAAAAATGAATTAACATTGAAATTCAATTTGTTTGCTACTTTCCTGACAAGGCAGAAACAACAAGTTTGAGTGCAAAGTCGACATGAAACGGGACGACCTTCGCTCGAAAACTACATCTCCCTTTCTTAGAAAGCGGATTACACATTAGTGAGCCAATGACACCTGCTTTACATGCACAGACTCGCTGAAATCCCCATAATGAGATCCATCCAACTCACTTTCCTCCCCTCGCCAGCCTTTATCCACTTTTATTTAGCCATTCAGCAGTGCTTTGCGCCACTTTATTACTTAACATTATGAGGCTCTTTGCCTACTGTGCATCCTGCCCACTAAGCTGATTACACAAAAATAATAACTACTCCTGCCTGCAGCCATGTGCATGTGTGTCTTTATGTTTCTACATGTTTATATTCTGCGACAAGGCCAGAAGGTTTGGCCCAAATTAGATTTTTTTGTTGGTTTTTCCATAAAACACACTATAATTAGTAGGGATCTGACTCCTACATGGAATATTCGATTCAATGTTTTTTTTTTTTTTTTTTTTTTTTTACATAGTTTGGCTGTTGTGTAGTTTAGACTGGAGATGCACGATAATATTGGTCACCGATAATTATCGGTCGATAATGGCAATTATGACGTCACACAGATAATCCAGATAAAACGAAATTCAACCGATAATTATATACTTGATTTAGCCTCCAAATGTGCGCAATCAACAGTTTTGTCCAATTCTGCTAGTTTTAAGGAGGTGGTTTTGCAGTGTAGTAATGTGATGTACAGTATGTTAGGAATGGCTTACTTTTAAAGGGATTTTTGTGCAACTTGGGTGTTTACTCTCTAAGTAATTGTTGCCAAAAGCTTACCATTACACACCGTCATTGCCATTGTTTAGTTGTTGGAATTTACTACTTGCTCACATTTGATGTGGAAAAAAATTGCACTAAATTGCATTTTTGCACTGTAACATTTGATCTTTGTGTACTTTAAAATTTTACATACATCTTTGAATAGAATTATCAGCGTGACATTATCGGTTATCGGGTGGAAGGGGCAGGAAATTATCGGTTATCGATATTGGTTGAAAAATGTATTATCGTGCATCACTAGTTTAGACTCTATTATCTGAATAACTGTTAATATGTTACATTAACAGACATCTATGTAGTCTGTTGCTCTCCATTTCATTGTTATTACTACAGTTGTCCGATAATGACTTTTTAACCGATAACTAGAGATGTCCCGATCGATGGCGATCACGTCATTTTCAAAGTATCGGAATCGGCAAAAAAATATCGGCCATGCCTTTTTTTAATATACAGTATATACGTATATTTTTTAATTAAATCGTTTTCTAATTGTATTTAACGTTACAGACATAATATGTTACACTCATCCAGAGTCTATAGTTTAGGCTTAAGGTAGGGTTATCAAATATATCCCAATAACGGTGGCAATTACTTTATTAAAAGTAAGTATACTGGGGGTGGCGTGGCTCAGTGGTAGAGTAGTTGTCCCCCCAACCCAGAGGTTGTGGGTTCAATTCTTCGCTCTGATGAACTCGTCTAAGTGTCCTTGACCAAGATACTGAACCCCACGTTGCTCCTGGTGCTGCGTCACCAGTACGTGGATGGCGAGATAGTGTAAAGCGCCTTGAAAGGTGGAAAAGCGCTATATAAGTATAACGCCATAAAAAATGTGTCACGTTAAAATATTCAACGCAATTAATGCATGAGCTGCACGACTCTCTCACTCATTGTCGCGCTCAATCTGTAATGACGCCATTTTACCTATATAGAGAGATAAAAGGCAGCACAAAATGAGTAGCATGAAGTTTGCCAGCCTTTGGAGCCTTTCTTTAATTGGCTAAAGCCTTGCAATCCCTCTCCCTATGATTAGAAATATCATGGGAGGCAACGTGGGGATGCAAGATGGCAATCTTAACGCCTTAAGCTATTTCCCAAAGCCGAGAAGATATATCCATTGGTAGCACGACGCACAGTCATGGGTCCAATTCCCATCATGCATTTGGGATGGCCACATTATCATTTACTGAAAGCTCAACAAATACACTAGATGGCAATATTTAGTCACAATATACAAAGCCACAAGTCTTTCTATCTGTGGATCCCTCTCACAGAAAGAATGTTAATAATGTAAATGCCATCTTGAGGATTTATTGTCATAATAAACAAATACAGTACTTATGTACTGTATGTTGAATGTATATATTCGTCCGAGTTTTATTCATTTTTTCTTAATGCATTGCCAAAATGTATATGATCGGGAAAAATTATCGGGAATGATTGGAATTGAATCGGGAGCAAAAAAAAGCAATCGGATCGGGAAATATCGGGATCGGCAGATACCAAACTAAAACGATCGGGATCGGATGGGAGCAAAAAAATATCATCGGAACAACCCTACCGATAACCAATATTCCGATAATGTCCATCTCCAGATATCTGATAATGATATCAAACTGATACCGATATATGCAATCGTGGACTTAACATATTGTGGGTAATTGTATTGTGATGCCCCACTGGATGCTTTAATAATGATAAATGTAATAACTTCAAGGTTCTGTGCAGTGTTGATTTTGGCAGCCATTTAAATTTTCGTCTGAGTCTTTTAGACGAAAATACTTATTAGTCTTAGTCAGGGATGGGCAAACTATTCCACAAAGGGCCGCAGTGGGTGCGGGTTTTTGTTCATACCCATCATGAGGACAGCCTTTCACCAATCTGGTTTCTTACAAGTGCAATCAGTTGATTGCAGTCAGGTGCTTCTTGTTTCCACTGAAACCTCATTGGTTAAACTGTCTGTGCTGAATCAGTTGGAACAAAGACCAGGACCCACTGCGGCCCTCGAGGACCGGTTTGCCCACCCCTGGACTCTTAGTCATATTTTAGTCATTTCAAAATGTGTTTGTCTTCGTCTAGTTTTAGTCAACGAAAACTCAGACAAGTTTTGTCTAGTTTTAGTCAGCAATTCTCAATATGTTTTCGTTTATAAACTTCAAAAGTTTTAGTCCATGAATAAATAAATATATAAAAGGTTTCCAACAATTTCGAATGACAGACGAGCACATAACTATAGCGTCTACAAGGACATCACCATTTTCATGATGATAATACACACTCAGCAGGAAAACTAAGACTTTAAAAAGTCCCTTTACTAAATGCTAATGCTAACGCGAACGCTATGCTAAGGCGAACGCTATGCTAAAAGCCTGTTTAGTGTGTGATGATCACTCAGCACAGACCTTTAAAGGCTAAAGCAACATGGCATAGCCAAAATATGAAAACAAAATTTATCAAGCAGCACCTGACACGTTTCACAAAAGGAGCCTGGAATGGGCACACGCTTAAGCCTGTGTGTGGGGCGAGGGAGCAGCACGTGAATTTATGACGGAAACTTTGGCGAATTTTCATCTCGTTCTCGTGTCGTCAGACGACAACTGGCATCCATCTCGTTATGTTTTAGTCTCCCAAGACACAT
This sequence comes from Corythoichthys intestinalis, assembly GCF_030265065.1. NCBI lineage: Eukaryota > Metazoa > Chordata > Actinopteri > Syngnathiformes > Syngnathidae > Corythoichthys > Corythoichthys intestinalis. The sequence continues at coordinate 15,312,561 of NC_080414.1, read as the reverse complement.
TTTCAGCACGTCATCATGACGTCATAGTCATGAAAAAATTGTTCATTGGGGAAATATTTTCATTACCGTCATCGTTGATGAAAACAACACTGGTTTTCTAAAAAATAAGAACTTCAGTTGAAGTTATGGAAAAAGTGCCTATTATGTACCACTATATTGATTGTTGAATTCACTCTGCTCCCATAACAAATCCCAAGCATCTTAGTTTGGAGACCTCTAATGGTCAATGAGCATAACTGCTGTGCTAAGCTGTGACCAGCCCTTTTACAATGGCAGAAGGCTTCTAAATCCATTTTGAAGGCAACATGCACATTGGCACAAAACTGATAATAAAAAACCGATGTCGATATTATGCGATATCATTTTAAAATGCTTTTATCGGCCGACCCGACAATATTGGACAACTCTATTATGTATAAGGTCTCCATCAGTGGTTATTGCTTCCTGCTAGGCTAAAGCAGTGCTACAAAAAAGTCTAAAAAGCGTCTGATTATACATTTGAAAGAGCATTGGCGACATCTTATGGTCGCTATGTAGACAAACCTATCCCTGCTCTCTGCCATTGCACTGAATTTCATTAAATTTGTGTTTGTTAAAAGTGTATTAAATCCTAAAACACAAACAAAACATGGTGTTTCGGTAGCAAAATGTTAGCTTTTCAGATGACACGTCGGCCATTTTCGTGTCATGTATATTCACCTTAATACCTGTCACCTAATATGTTTTTGTAACTTGTTATGTGCAAGTTACCGTATTGGCCCAGTATAAGGCAGTGTTTTTTTGTATTGAAATAAGACTGAAAAAGTTGGGGTGGTCTTATATTCGCGGTTTAGACATTATACCCATTCACGACACTGGATGGCGCCAGATATCATTGAAGCGATGTTCTGTCAAGAGAGATCTCAGCTACTCTGAAGTTTGACCAGTTTGCATTATTTTATTGCAATGTTTTTCCTTATTCAGATTTGTTTCAAGACTACAGTTACAGTTAGATTTCACTTTGATGGTTAATGCAGTTATTGCAATTTTGTTGATTTATCACAATAGATTGGCTTATTTACATTTCAAAAACCAGAAGCCATTCATTTACGAATGTGATTTCACTTTAGTTTACATATTTAAATGTTCAGATATTAAGATTTGAATGAGGCAAAATAACATGCTTTTTCTCTCAAATATATTGTGATAATCATTTGTTTCAGATGTAATTATTTTCTGTATCAAAATTAATTTGGTGTTCAAAAAGTCTTTTTCAAACTTGAGTCTTGAAAAAGAGGGGGTCGTCTTATAATCAGGGCCGTCTTATATTTGGGCCAATATGGTAATAAATCATAGAAACAATGTTTATGTTCGCAAAAATCTGAAACCAAGTAAAATTGAACATTTTTGTGGCAATTTTTAAGTGAGCCACGCGGGCAATATTTGTAGCGTTTAGAATAAGTAATTTGTTAATTTTCAGTTAATCCTGCCACAAACACAATATATTTCAATCTAAGCCATTCATACCAAATATTTTCAAATGATGGCAAAACATTGGGTGTTGCCGATTTTGTGTCTCACTACAAGACTTTCTGATCCTGGAAATAGTTGGTCGGGATCACCATAAATTTGTTCACTTTTTTAAAGTTTTATCAACCTATTCATAAAGTAGTGTGAATGAGATCACTCTAAACCAGCCCATCTTCATATTTAAGACTCTATTTACGAAACTATTGACGATACCCCGGCATTAACGACATCAAAACAGTGAAAGCTTGAAAAACCAACCGATTGAACTGTAAATGAATCCTAAAAAGCTCTATCTTGTATAACCACCGCTACCATGTCTTTTGATCCGTGTGACCTCCGCTGCCCAATAATTCAAATAAAAAGCCTTTGGTGGTCTTTCTGGACGACCTTTCTCGCCATTTTGCAGGAATCGGCATAAGTGCGGCCCATTTGCCGCCGACAGTAAGTGTGCGAAATGAGCGGTGCTGTCGTTCCCGGGCCGGCTCCTTTTTGACAGCGTGATGATAGAAGCGTCGGATCCTCGGCGGACTAAATGCAAACTGACAAGAGATGAGCCTCCGCTCGCGGAATATAATGCGGAATTGTGCTCTGAGTGTCTTATTATCTTGTCGGCTGATGTCTGAAAGAGGGAGATTTGACTTGAGGAGTGAAGACAGAGGCCGCGCCGCACATCACAACAAAAACACAACAAACGTCTGCCCGCCTACTAACAACAGCTTTCCACACCTAATGTCCAGCACTTCTGCACGGGAATAAAATACAAGGCGGCGCTGGCGCCGTGTTTGCGGCGCTTCATAGCGCCTGTTAGCTCAAGTGGAAGACTATTTGCACAGAGCAGCTTTTAGGAGGAGGTGGAGCGCACGCTTTCGGCTGTGCGGCCCGGCAGGTACGCGGGATTGACAATTTATTTTTGGACAAACACGGCCTCTGCTGTCATCGCTGACGTGTACTTGTTATACTGACAGGAACTTCAATTATAAGTGCGTAAAACACGTTATAGCGAGGGTGATTTTGGAAACAACCAACAATGTCAGCAACAATCAGAAAACTTTTGAACGGTCTACTTTAAGATGTGTCATTACATGGGGCCTAACAGCTAATTTTAGCAAGATATGTACGAACAATGACTATTTTTTAATAATGATTTGACAAGTTTAATGATAATTTGACATCTAAATGCTGTACATTAGCATGAACTTTAGTGTTCAGAAACCGATGTTTCCGTTAAACTCTTAAATATATTCAACTCATTCACTTCCAGTGACAATACTGATGCTTTTCTGTATATGTCAAGCCTGCAAACAATTTTACCGACAGACAACCGCCAGAAGATGGCAGTGTTGGACCATTTGAGATTAGCATGTTACCGGCGTAGCCATTACACCCTATTAATTCAGACAACTGAAAATTCACCATAAAAAATTGGTCATGGCAACACCTGTATTTCGGAAAAACACCGAAATAACGCAAAAATGAGGAGATTTTTCAGATGTTTCGAGATTAAAATACCTCACAAGAATGCAATGGAAACACTTTGTCCTAATTTATAACCCACAGAAAGTGACGTAACCAGTCACATGATCACTTTTCCACGCACGTCCATCTTCCTTCAGTAAAATAAAGATGAGATTTCACAAAAGTTTACAAGGCTTTTTTGAAAGACAGCCTTCGATGGGAAACACTCTTAAGTTGCAGTTATACTTTGCTGAAAAACTGTAATGGAAGGAGAACATAACTTCTTTCTATGAAAGTAATGTGTAATCATAGAACACAAAATAAGTCAAAATGTTCTAAAACAGGAAATGGCTATGAGTGACAAGAGTGACTTAAATTATTTGACTGTGATAACAGTGTGATAATCATGGATAGAGTTTTAGTAGAAAAACATACCTTTTATCATGACAGCCGTTCTTGAGAGTGAAATAATTATGTTAAGCAGTAATTCCAAGCACTTAAACTTAAGACTTTTGGTGTCAAAATGTGTCTTTTTAGTGGAGTCATTTGACAAGCCCATCATCACAGCTCATGTGAACAAGACAACTCCTTACAAAACTCAAAAGAAATTTGAAAATCAACCCAAAAACACCATTTTATAGCAACGCCAGTACATTTTGTGAAACTTTACCTTCCCTTTTGTTTTGCCTGACAACCACAGCAGGAACGCATTCATCATAGAAGCTAAAATCTGTATTCCGCTGACCACAATCCATATTAATTACATCATTTCGGAAAACCTATTCCCTCTCCATTAGCTGACTGTCAAAGAGTGAGTATTGTGAGTTTGATTTTTGCCCGATAAAGTGGTTAAATTCATCTGTCATGTTTTTTTAACACCTAATATTAACAATAAATTGTAGATACCATTTTTTTGCTTCAAAATATAGAAATAACACTGCTCAATGTGTGCTCATCCATCACTTTCCGGCTCACAGGTCAGGAGAGGAAGGAGAGATGGTCCACAGCCAAGAGCTGTGCCACTGGGTAAAAAAAAAAAAAAAAAAAAAATAGAGGAACCACAAACACCACCATCATCAACAACCCCCAAAATTCACACTCCAGCGAACGCTTCTGACCAGCAACATCTCCAGTAACAACAAAACATGTTGTCAGCGGGTAGATTAAAACAATTTCAAAGAAAAAGCCCAAATGAGTTATGACAAGTCACGAAATAACAAGCCATTTTCTTCCGAATTAACCCTTATTGCATATTTTAACACCAGCTCAAGCATTAAATTGCCACTTATTGTGGAACTAGAGAAGAAACAACAACAACTGACCAAGTTTGGATGCAATATTTTAGTTCAACCCTCTGACAAAGTCTTGCGCTGACACTGTCGTGCAAGTCGTGTCAAATTTCACATATTGCAAATGATTTGACATGCAGCGCATTTTCAAAAGAAAAAAAAAAATAGGGACAGTTTGATGGTGAAATAACAAGATGGCACAAATGCATGAGATTAACATTACAAAGTAAACATAGTACTGTCAAAAATATTATCTCATTATAATTTCCAAAAAAAGGCCTAAATTTAATGAAGCAGGTATTCAAAAGCCAACAATTGCTTTCATAATCATGCTGAACATGATCATTTAATCTTCTAATTGAATCTCAATGTAGATATGTTCTGGTAATTATGGTAATCATTAAATCATGTGTGGATCCTTAAAGGGGCAAGTGATGGAAATCTTTAAAAAAATATATATATATATATATATATATATTAAATACACTTGCCAACCTTTTTTCCATTTTATATGACATTTTTAACCAAATTTATAGTTTTGCTCACTGTTTTGAAATCTTCCCTCATAATTAAATGCTTTTCACATATAGGAGCATTTTGGCTGCAGCATATGTGACATAGTCTCTATTGTTGGTCTCCTATGTCTGCAGTTGCGTAAAACAGGTGTTATTTTGCCATATATTGAAACTTTTAGGTGATGTTTCTGTGCCAGCTATAGAGCCACTTTTTAAAATATCACTTTGCAGTAATTTTGCATAGTATTATACGTTTAAATAACGATTTGCAGAAAAACTAGTTGACAGAAAAATCTAACCGAGTGAGATTTGGTTTCAGCACCCCAAAATTACGTAAAAACATGCGTTTGCATCAATGCAACACATTTTTTTTGTTGACCGTGTAATTTGTGGCTACTTAACACTTTATATGGCAAGTGACTATTTTTTTGTCATTTTAAAAACTTAACTTTAGAATTATTTACGATGATTGAATTGTACTTTTTTTTTTTTTTTTTTTTACACGATTTTATTATTTATTATTTTACTTTTAAACACATTTGAAATATTTTCTGTACTTTTTTTCCCTTTAAAGATTAATACAATTATATATGAATGGAAGGTGAATTTTGAAAATGTATAAAAATGTTAATAAAAATTGATGTAAACTATGGTTATGGCCCCCCCAAAAAACTCTAAAATCTATATTAATTAAATTTCATTGTATATTAAATGAGTGCCACATAACTATTTTAACCAACACTTTCAAAAGTCGAGTTTTCAGGCCATTACGTTTAAAATTGACAATTGATGACAACATGTAAATGTATTGCTTCCAAAAAGACAAACTGTTAGAAGTACTTCCAAAGTTTGTAGCAATGACACTCATCGCTCTACTTCCACTCACCGTACAGTTTTCCCGGCGTCCCCTCTCGGTCGGGCCCCTCGGCCGGCAGTATCATGGCCTCGTCGTGGAGCTCGCTGTCGGGGCTGCCGGCCACTTTGTCGTCGGCCCGGCCGCCGAGTTCCAGCGCACTCATGTCGCCGCGCATGAGGGAGAGCAGCGGCTTGCTCAGCTGCCCCGTTAGCATCGGATCCCCGGGACGAGCTGGAGGGGGGTCCGGCTGGGATGCGCGACAAGAAAAGAGGAGGGAGGGAGAGAAGAAAAACGCAGCCGTGGTTAGAAGGTGCTCGGGCGCTCTCCTTGGCTACCTTTGGCTCACTATCTCGCTACCCGCATTCCCCCTTTCTGTCCATTCTCTCTCTCTTTTGCTCACTCGCTCTTCCCTTTGCTCCCTCCCTCTCCGGCTCCCTTTCATCCCAAAGTGATGCTGCTTTATGGCCTGACAGATGCTTCATTTTAGCCAAGAACGCACTCATAAATCTGACTGAAAAAGACAAAAATACTTGTGAAATCACTTAGACTTTTATCTCATTCACTGCCATTAACGGCAATAGACGTCCAATCCAGTTGGACTGGGAGGGCTGACAGCGGATCACTGCCAGCCCTCACAGTCCAAATGGATTGGACAACTATCGACATCAATGGCAACCAGTGACTTAACAAACTAACACTGAATAGTTGCAGCGTTATGGCGACGATTGTATTGCGATTGTGAATTATTACTAGCGATTTACGTTGATTTAAATGTTTGATTTTCATGGAAAATTGAAATACTTGGATAACACTTGCTTCATTCATTTTTTTGTATATCGGAACTATCTGTAATTGCTATAGTTTACCGATGAAAATATCACATACAAGGGCAATCCATATATGAGGGATAGTCAACAATATGTTGGGCAATGGGTATGAAAGCAACTGAAAAAGGAAAAACTTTTTTAAAAAATTTGATTCTCTAATTTCTTTAAGATTAATTTTTGTATCTCTAATTTTGGCAGTGAAAAACTCGTTGTTGCAATATTACAGCCATATTTCTTTTAGCATTCTGTAACATAAAAGAAAAAAAATATTTTGTATGAAAACAAACAATTGTCTCTAATTTTTAAAAGAAATATTTTTTAATTATATATTCAAAACGTGTATCAATTAAAAAAAAAAAAAAAAAAACTATTTTTTTATGTCCTAATTGAGATGTTTAAAATCCACCTAATTCTGTTACTCAAAATCAACATACTAATATTTACTCAATGCACGATGATGACATCTATATTGAACCATGCGCACTAATCATAAAATATCAACTTCTCCCATACATATCACATAGAAAGTCCAATTTAGTAAACTCTTACCTGAATGAAGCTTCACAAAAATCTAAAATGACAAAAAAAAAAGCTTTTCAGAGACTCCCAGAGTTGAAATCAGTCAATTTTAAGGGGGGCCAGGTGCGAGCAAACATGTCCCCGCTTCGACCTGCTGTCTACTGAACCATTCAGCGGAAGCACGTGAACGTCCAGCGCGGGTTTCACGCTGAGGTGGCTTCCCAAAGACGGGCGGCGGGGATGTCGCTTCCTCCCTCCCTTTTCCTCCCTTCCTCTATCTGCCCACCCTCACTCTATCTGTCTCTTCCGCCTTGTGTCTGACCACCGGAGAGCTCCTCAGACAGTGTTCACCCCACCTCGGGCTCAGAGACGCAGACGAGGAGCAGCGGGGCCGCGCTCCGCTTCCTTATTTAGGAATCAACCTAAATATGTCTGCGCAAAGGGCAGGTGACCAGTGAGTACAAGCGCACAAAAGGAAGGAAGAAAGGAACGACGACTAAGTGCACCCTGAAAACAAACCAAAGGCAGCAACATTACACAACATATTCCACAGTGATGTTTAGGAGTGCAGCTATCGATTATTTAGTTCATCGATTAATCTATCGATTATTTACTTCGAATATTCGATTCGGATTACAAATATTTAATGCCTTGCAGAATAAATTTTAAGAGATGTAAAACAAAGAAACAAGTGTTTATGCCTGAAATAACGTTTTTTTGGCTTGCTTAGATTGCACTTTGAAAAGAGCATTAAATGCGAATACAAAATAAATTCCTGAATATTTCTTCAAACGAAGAATAGCACTTTCATTTCACAAAAGAAATGAATTAAAAACGAAATTAAAATACCTGAGGTTAGCCTCAAACAGTTAAAAAAAATAATAATAATAATTGAGAATCTAAGTACAACAAAAGAAGAATTAGCTAACTTGCATAGCAAAAGTCTGCTAGCTTAAATGCTATAAAATGCAACTTTTTTTTTTTTTTTTTTTTTTTTTTTTACAAAAGCTCTTAACAAATCGTTCAAACACATATTCCCACAAAAAAACAGCTAAATATACTTCTAAACGAAATAAAGAACGCATAAGCAAACATATTAACTAAAACAAAAACCTACCTTATGTTGGTCTTAGCGGGGAGCAGCTGGATTCAGCCATGTTAGATGAGTTATGGCATATTCACTGTTGCCACTAGAGGGCAGTGTGTCCACCCATATCTATAAAACTAAATGTAACACTTTCAAAATAACCCATTACAACATCACTCTAATTAAACGAATAATCAAAGCAGCAAAAATTTGATTCAAAGCTTTTTTTTCGAATCGAATTACTCAAGTTAATCGATTAATCGTTGCAGCACTAGTGATGCAGTATTATTCTTCCCAGAGGATAAGGAATAGACTCGCATACAAAATGAGGAGAATTTCTCATTGTACCGTATTGGCCCGAATATTAGACAGTGTTTTTTTGCATTGAAATAAGACTGAAAAAGTGGGGGTCGTCTTATATTCGCAGTCTAGACGTTATACCCATTCACGACGCTAGATGGCGCCAGATATCAATGAAGCAATGTTCTGTCATGACAGATCTCTGCTACTCTCAAGTTTAACCAGTTTGCAGTATTTTATAGCAATGTTTTTCCTTATTCAGATTTGTTTCAAGACTACAGTTACAGTAAGATTTCACTTTGATGGTTAATGCAGTTATTGCAATTTTGTTTTTTTCTCACAATAGATTGGTTTATTTACATTTCAGCCATACATTTATGAATGTGATTGCACTTTAGTTTATATATTTAAATGTTCGGATATTACGATTTGAATGAGGCAAAATAACATTACAATACAACATAACAATATTGTTATGATCATGTTTCAGATGTACTGTAATTATTTTCTGTATTAAAATTAATTTGTTGTTCAAAAAGTCTTTTTTCAAACTTCAGTCTTGAAAAAGAGGCGGTCATCTTATAGTCAGGGCCGTCTTATATTCGGGCCAATACGGTAGTTCCGTTCATATTAGATTTATGCTTGATTATCTTGTTAGATTGTCCCATTGTCCTTAATGACATTACTTCAAGGGGGTAATTTAATAAACATATGATTATGGATAAAATAAATGCATTACCATGATGTTTTGAGACATGGTGAGTATGCCATTTAAAAAAATTTTTTACAATACATGCAGATTTTGATGCAAATGAGAAATGGAAACTTTTTTTAAGTAACGTCAATCAGTTCCAATAACAATCAGTGTATTTTATCACCAAAAAGTACCCCGATTGAGTGGAAATTCACATATTGGGGGACATCTACGATATATCATCACAACGTAACGGAAGAAAGGGAGACATTAAGAACATTCGTGCATAGGTAATCAAAATAAGTAACTATTTTGCCAATCAAGTAATCGTTTTAAGACACTGTTGACATAAAATTGTCTAAATCCGCCTCTCCTGTTCTTTGATTTCTGTCGTCCTCTTTCAAAAAACAAAAAACAAAAACAAAAATAATCAATGATGTGTTTTTTACACAGTCAAGCTAAAATAATGTGCTGTTTTTGAATATCTTTTTTTTTTTTAATTCACTAATGTAATACTGTATTAATCATAGAAATATAGCTAGAGCTGGACCTGGGCGATCTGGCCCCCTATCCCTCCCAAAAAAGAAGATATTTTTTCATATCGTACATTACGATTTTTTTTTCATGATTGTTGAAAAACTTTATGTATAAGTTGTTGTTTTTTAACAACTTCAGAGACTGTTCAAAAACTGCCAAACTAGTCAGTTTGCATCTCTCTATGCATATCATCGATCAAAAAGGCATGTTTAATCACCGAGATTGATCTAAATTTCTTAAATCTGCCATTTTAAATTTGCCCATGTCCATTGATTATGAAGCACGTATCGCTTTTATGGAACATTGCTTGGTTAAATGACTTTAAACTGGCTAAACAAAATAAACGACGGATTATTCCATTTTCCTTAATGACACTCCAATTACTCCGAGGAAGTAAATTAATAAGCAACTACCGGTAATTCTTTCATTCAATTAGCTCAGATGCCGAGAGATGCGTGTACCTTCATCATCATCCCCGCCACTATCATCATCATCATCATCATCCCAAAGCCTCGAAGGCTGGAGGAAGATTAGAGCCCTGATCTCATTCCCGGCACTTGTTTGGAGTCTGTCAGGAAGAGGAATGCCAGCATTAAGGAGGTAGCGCCACATACCCGTGATATGATGAAATAAGGAGGAAAGGGGAAAAGAAAAAAGAAGAAAAAAGACAGAGGGATGGACAGAGAGGACGCCGCTCTTCTCCAAAGTGTCACCGGCTTGTTTATTCTATTTTTCATCATAGCTGCCGGGGCAAAGATTCCCATTTTCTTTTATTCTTTTTTTTGCCCTCAACACACATGCACCTTCCATCGAGAAAAAAGAAACTCTCATTTTTATAGGTGTTGCAAACTCTCATGCCAACCCCCCCGCCCAGTGCAAATTACATTGTGAAATTTCAGGGGCTGCTCCCCGCTGTCCCTCGCAGCCTTCAAGCAGCCAACAGACTGTGAAGAATAAATAATAAAAAGCTATTGATTATTTTGATGACTGCAAGATTCAATTAGGTATTAATTTTGCCCTCCAGTGGACCTATCAAAGCGAGGGGGGAGGGGGTGCAGGGGTCGAGGGGGGTGCGCGCCGAAGGGAAAATGTGTTTTGATGGCCCGCATTTGATTTAAGTGCACTCCCCAAATCAAATACAACACAAAGCGTGATGACTAGTGACATTGTTACCAGACACGCCACTATTGAGCAGCCGCCACAGCTTCAACTCTTTCTATTGATTAACATTTTCATAGATTATCGCGTGTCACGTCAAAAGGGGTTCCCGGCGTGGTGACAACCACATTAAAAAGCGGGGGGACGAGTGACAGCGTGGTGATTTGCGGCGGGGGCAAAATATCAATACGGCTAAGTGTTGTATCATTATCTCTAAACAAGCTGTATCAATACGGTACCATCAACTATCGATAGTGCTTTATGATTATCGCTAATATTACAACTGCACAAAAGGTCTATCAGCATTGATATATCATTTTATCGTATTATTTCGACAGTATGGAAAAACCAACTGCCAATACCGGTAATGTTGTGTTACTAGTGTATTAGTGTTGTGACTATACTGGTCCTTCTCAAAAGATTAGCATATTGTGATAAAGTTCATTATTTTCTGTAATGTACTGATAAACATTAGACTTTCATATATTTTAGATTCATTACACTTAACTCAAGTACTTCAAGCCTTTTATTGTTTTAATATTGATGATTTTGGCAAAAAAAAAGTAAAGAAAAAACAAAAATCCCTATCTCAAAAAATTTGCATATCATGAAAAGGTACTCTAAAGAAGCTACTAACCTAATCATCTGAATCAACGAATTAACTTGAAACCGCTACGAAAGATTCCTGAGGTTTTTAAAAACTCCCAGCCTGGTTCATTACTCAAAACCAGAATCATGGGCAGTGGCGGACTTGGCAATTTTGGGGCCTAAGGCGAACATATCCAGGGGCCCTCTTCACGGGTCAGGGGTTAAAAAGGTGAGAACGGTGTGGAGGAAATATGTTCTGGTACACTAGAGCTGTCCAAGACGACAAATTTTCTCCTGATTAGTCAGCCGACTAGTTTTACGATTAATCGACTAATTTAATAATTTTCTTTCTTTTTTTTTTTTTACGAATTTAGTATTGAAATTTTTGTTGACGCTTATTAATTCACAAAACTATTTTGGAACACTTAAATTCCTTACTAAAGTACAAATAATCATGTAAATGACAATAATCACAAATAAACAATGAGGTTAAATGCTGATAGCATTTACTAGTGCAAAAGAATGGAAAGTAAACAGATTCAGAATACTGACTTTGCCTTTCCAACATTATTCAAAACAGTTCTTAAAAAAATTCTAGCAATATGATTATAGTATACTACTATATATAATAGTCGTATAATAATTATAATTATTCATTGCCAATCATATTTGTCATGAAATGTCATTTGAAAGCTATTCTTAGTGTAGAATCTGTATTATGTAGTATTTACTCAACATATTATAATATTAATTCTGAAGTATGTGGGATTAACTCCAGAAATCATTATTTATATGACGAACATGACGTGCTTTAGTTGTTGAGTGTTATTGTATGACTGATTGGAACTGTACTACATTGTTTCGCCACAGGGTGTACTGTCATGTATTTTATGTTCGGTGTGAAGAAGAAGAAGAAGAAGAAGAAAGTTAAAAGAGGCATTAGAGGCCTGTTCTCAACTTCTCCCTCACTGCACTTTGGCTCTCATGGAGAGCACGTTCGCTCATGTGTTCGAAATAAACGATAGCCGACATGCAAAGTAGCAAGTGAGCTGTAAAAATAGCGAGCTTAGTGGCGTGAAAACCGCGGGAGAGCTAAGTGAAGCTAACGAACAGCTAAGCGGAGCTAAGCGATGCTAAACGGCGCTAAAAGTCCGTCGTCGTGGAACAGTCCATTGTAGTCTGTGTGTTGGGGGGGGATAATATAAATGCAGCATTCAAATGGCTTTCTTTTTTGTTTTGTTATTTGTTTGTTTGGTATGCTGACATAATTATACATGACGAATAGTTGGGGGTGCTAATGGCTCCGGTGGCCCAAGCTGTTGCTCGTTGGGGCAAGGGCAGCTGGTTGGGGGTCTAAGGTGATCGTCTACTTCGCCTGAATAGTAGATCCGGCTATGATCATGGGCAAGACTGCCAACCTGACTGCTGTCCAGAAGGCCATCATTGACACCCTCAAGCAAGAGGCTAAGACCTAGAAAGACATTTCTGAGCGAATAGGCTGTTCCCAGAGTGCTGTATCAAGGCACCCCAGTGGGAAGTCTGTGGGAAGGAAAAAGTGTGGCAGTAAACACTGCACAACCAGAAGAGGTGACTGCACCCTGAGAAAGATTGTGGAGAAGGGCCGATTCCAGACCTTGGGGGACCTGCAGAAACAGTGAACTGTGTATGGAGTGGAAAAATCCAGAGCCACCGTGCGCAGGCGTGTGCTGGATATGGGCTACAGGTGCCGCAAGCCACCAATTTTGAACCTGAAACAGCGGCAGAAAGGCCTGACCTGGGCTACAGAGAAGCAGCACTGGACTGTTTGCTCAGTGGTCCAAAGTACTTTTTTCAGATGAAAGCAAGTTTTGCATGTCATTCGGAAATCAAGGTGCCAGAGTTTGGAGGAAGACTGGGGAGAAGGAAATGCCAAAATGCCTGAAATCCAGTGTCAAGTACCCACACTCAGTGATTATCTGGGGTGCCATGTCAGCTGCTGGTGTTGGTCTACTGTGTTTTATCAAGGGCAGGGCAGGGTCAATGCAGCTCGCTATCAGGAGATTTTGTAGCACTTCATGCTTCCATCTGCTGAAAAGCTTTATGGAGATGAAGATTTCATTTTTCAGCATGACCTGGCACCTGCTTACAGTGCCAAAACCACTGGTAAATGGTTTACTAACCATGGCATTACTGTGCTCAACTGGCCTGCCGACTCTCCTGACCTGAACCCCATAGAGAATCGGTGGGATATTGTGAAGATGAAGTTGAGAGACACCAGATCCAACACTGTGGATGAGCTTAAGGCCGCTATTGAAGCATTCTGGGCCCCATAACACCTTGCTGTGCCACAGGCTGATTGCCTCCATGCCACAACGCATTGAAGCAGTCATTTCTGCAAAAGGATTCCCGACCAAGTATTGAGTGCATAGCTGATATAATTAATTGAAGGTTGACTTTTTATGTATTAAAAAACACTTTTTTGTATTGTTCGGATGAAATATGCAATTTTTTTGAGATATGGACTTTTGGCTTTTCTTGACATTTTTTTGCCAAATTCATCAATATTAAAACAATAAAAAGCTTGAACTACTTCAGTTGTGTGTAAAGAATCTAAAAGATATGAAAGTCTAATGTTTATCAGTACATTACAGAACAAAATGAAGTTTATCACAATATGCTATTTTTTTAGGACTAGTATATCGAAATGGTGATATCGCGATACATTTTGGACCCAATAAGATTTCGATATGTTTCTCCCAACAATGCAAATACTGTTTTAGAAAGGCTGTTTGAAGAACGACAAAAAAAGGAACCAACAGGTTGCTAGCAAAATTTTCCACGAGAAAAATGTCAATGTAAACTCAATGGCTGCCATCGACGGTGCTGGATGTCTAATTCATTTCGACATGGAATTAATTTAAAACGTCTAGCGCCGCCAATGGCACTGAAATCGGAGCATTCGCAGCCATTCTTCCTTGAGTTGGGGGCATTTGCAGGTCGCTTCTTGTGGATTTTGAGTCACGTCATATTCATTTTGGGAAATTCCCAGGCAATGTTCCTTCTAATTTTTCATGTGTCTGAGCAGACACACAAGCTCCCTGAGCACACTGCGGACCACGGTGAGAAACATCAGATGTGTACAGGGTTCACGCCTGTTCAAAACCTTGCCTCAGAGCTCAAAGTTACTTTGCTTATTTAAAGAATGAAATTACAGCAGCATTTTTCATTAGTTACATTTAATTTAATGGATTTGGCCTACTTAAAATGAAAAAGACCAAAATCTCGTTGTTCATGAGATGTGCACTTTGTAATATGTGAGAGCCCTGCATTAAACATAGGAAGAGTCCTGCTTTGGCCTGGGTATGGTCCAGTTATGGAATTGGTAAGTTAACAAATAAAACATAATGAACAACCACAATGGCAGTGCAGTATATAGAACTCAAAATATTAGAACTGTTCAGACAATAAGGACATTCAAGATTTCTATTCTCCGTGTCTGAGCAGCTACACTGCAAAAACACACCTCCTTAAAACTAGTAAATTCCCTTGTTTTTAATGTAAATAGGTAATTATAGATAACGGATAAGAATTAATACTGTAGCGCTTACAAAGATTGGCAGAAGAATGTTGCTCAAGTAAATCAGCATAGGAGTCAAGCTCACTTTTGTCCACCAATGGGAGCGTCGCGTTGCCGTATCATACGCACCAATCTGGCACATCACTGCGGTGCTGACAGACAGTAGTTCTATTGACGCTAAAGTACCTTTCTGTTGAATTTTACTTCATGCTCTGCATAGATTTTCTTGTGCGCTGAATATGTGCAAGCAGTGTGTGGTTGCGCACGCGTGCAGCTTAGAGGGAACATTATTCCCAGGTCACTTCCTGTTCAGTCACCCAAAATCAAAAGGAAGTGACCCAGAAATGACCCACAATTAACAGAAAGTGACCAAAAATCTAAAGAAAATGACCTGAATTGCCCCAAAACTACAGCGGAATAGGCCACCCTCCCATTTCGAATGGATTGGATGTCTACTAGTGATAAACCCATTTCAATTCAAAGTAGAAGGATGAAAAGAGCTTTTTGTTTCAGTTTATTAGTTGTACCGTAGATTATCGTAGAATGAGTTTCTGACCAATGTATCGATAATTGTTGTATCACCATATCGTGGGATCATCGTTTTTGTGAGCTTTGTATCGCAAATCGTATCGTATCGTGAGCTACCCAGAGGTTCCCACCCCTATTGTGTATCATAGTATTGGCTAATATGGAAAAAATATCTTCAATCGTAATATGGGTCATTTTGTATTACGATTTGCTATAATGTGGCTTATTTAACATAGCATAAAGCCATTGTTATTGATCAATATTAACCCTATGGTTAGCTGGCTATGTTGGTCTGAAAAGGGAGCAGCTGGATTCAACCATGTTAGATGCATTATGGCATATTCTAGTTCCCACTAGAGGGCAGTGTATTCACCCAAAACAATAAAACTAAATGCAAACACTTTCAAAACAAACCATTACAACACCACTAATTAAACAGAGACTCGAAGCAACAAAATCTAATTAAAGCTTTTTTTCTAATCGAATAACTTGAGTTAATCGATTAATCATTGGAGCACTAATTTAATGGCTACACAGCAATAAAATTTTGCCAAAAGAAACAAAAATACCGTATTGGCCCGAATATAAGACAGCCCTGATTATAAGACGACCCCCCTCTTTTTCAAGACTCAAGTTTGAAAAAAGACTTTTTGAACACCAAATTAATTACAGTACATCCGAAACAAATTAATATAACAATATATTTGAGAGAAAAATCATGTTATTTTGCCTCATTCAAATCTTAATATCTGAACATTTAAATATGTAAACTAAAGTGCAATCACATTCGTAAATGAATGGCTTCTGGTTTTTGAAATTCTAAATAAACCAATCAATTGTGATAAAATAACAAAAGTGCAATAACTGCATTAACCATCACAGTGAAGTCTAACTGTAACTGTAGTCTTGAAACAAATCTGAATAAGGAAAAACATTGCAATAGAATAATGCAAACTGGAAAAACGTGAGAGTGGCTGAGATCTATCATGACAGAACAGCGCTTCAAGGATATCTGGCGTCATCTAGCGTCGTGAATGGGTATAATGTCTAGACCGCGAATATAAGACGACCCCCTCTTTTTCAGTCTTATTTCAATGAAAAAAACACCGTCTTTTATTCGGGCCAATACGGTACATGTTTTATGGTACGCAACATTCACAGCACAGCTGGAAATTCTTAGCTGAAGAAAACACCATCGGAAAGAAAACATTTTGGTAGGCTGTCCTGGGAAGCTAACGCTAAGATAGCAGCAAGAATGATCAATATAATTAACCCAAATGATTAAAAAAAAATCTACCTCTTTGATTAAACTAAAGATTTTTTTTTTTTTACATTTTCCCCACTAGCAGCAGTTTCTATTTCGTTTTTCCATCACTCTCATTAAAACGCTCAACAGATAGCCCCCTTTCACCCCCTCCTTTTCTCCCTCTACTAAAACGCTCCCTGGTGGATGATTGGAAGGTGAGTGCAGGCTGAGTGTTATCAAAGCAGTGTATTAAAAGGAGCTCTTTGAAGCCGAGTTGTACAGCAGCGGCAGGTCCGGAACAGGGCGCCGATTCTCATTGGTTAGGTGTACGTTTTTTTTTTTTAACACTCCTTTTTTTTCATGCCAGATCGATCGACTGAGCTGACATTCTGGAGCATCAAAGCTTTCAGTGCCCTAATCTGACTCCTCCTATGAGGGCCAAGGGTTGTTTTTCTGCTTTTATTTTTCCCTATGAAAAATACCCTATGAAGTGGAGCTTGGACACTGCATTTATCAAGCCATAAATAATGTAATAGTCTTCAGAGAATGGCATGCTGTACAGCGGGCACTGCACCTGAGTGACACTACAGAGGACTCGCTGCCACTCAAAAGCCAGCGGCGCCGTCTCCAGGGACCTCCGCCATGCTTACGAAAAGGTGTGAAAATCCGATTTCCCAAAAAGGGATCGGTAATTCTCTCTGAGGGTGGAAGCCTCGATCAATAAATCATTGCTAAGTAGATTGTAAGAAGGGTGGGGAAAAAGGCCCCTCATGGTATCAGTGCATTAGAATTCTCTTGAGGACAAACGAAAGGGGAAAAATGGCGGCGTGAGACAATTTCAATAAGGAGCGAGCACATCATACCGTTGGCATTCGGGCAGGCGTTGGCGACCAGGAAGAAGTTTCCCAAGAGGCGATGCTAGATTGCGGAATGGGCCCCCTTCCGAGTCTTGGCATCCGTATGAATGCTGGGGGGGGGGGCAAATTTTAAAAGCACAGATAGAATGTTCAATTCATAACATAAAGCTGAGTTTAGGTTGTGTTTGTCAGACCAGCAAATTCATAAATTGGATTTTTAGAATTTGTTTTAGAGTTATTTACTACTTTCAATATGCTCTTGGAGCAGTTTACAAAAACAAATTAACTCCTATTGACAAGTTTTGTTTCACAGCGCCATTTTTGAGAGTTTTTGCGACGAACTTCCGGTTTAGACAGAACAACATGAAGTGCGATTGAAGTAAGCAGTGTGTTGACTAGGTTAAAACTGCAAAATCCAACCATAGGAACCCACGGAATCTCCAAAAATGGATTCAGCACAATGTAGATGAGACCTTGAGACTTTCTGTGCTGTACGTAAACTCCTGGAAGCGCCTATATATATGGTTGGAAGTGGAATGAATTGAACAGCGTCCAGCCTCCAAGCGCTTGTGTGGATCTACCTCAACATATGCCTTAAATCGAAACATGCTGCAGACAATAAGTTAAGGATGTGCTTTAAACCCAATGATCTTCCAACAAGATTGTATGTTTGTTCTCATCACTTCGTTGATCATTTGTGGACAAAATTATAACAACTGTGCTGCCTATGTTAACCAGAGGTGTAGATTGATACGCCGGCCACTTGAGTGACCAAAATGAAGTGAAATCACAAATAATATTACAGTTGCCGAATGCTGAAGGGCTGAAACGATTTTGTTGTTACAAGGAAATACTACAAGGTATGTACATATAAACAAAAATAGTATGACATTCTTTTTTATTGCAGATATTGATTGCAATAAAACATTTGGACAACATGATTCCATTTCTTGTTTTATTTAAAACGATTGGTGCTCGTGCAAAACAGGTCAGTAATTCACAATTTATAAAATTATTAGAAAAATATTAACTGTCGGATTTGGCTGCTTGTCAATTGTCTCATTTCAGAGTCTGGGTTCCCTGGACGCAGGTACATCCAATGCTCATCAGCTGCGTACTTAAACGTAGGCAACCCAAGCAATGGTGCCGAGATATTAGCTTGCGGATTGCCATTCGACACTTGTGCTTTTGAGGCTCCTTGGATTTGCTAGCTTATTCGTCAGCCGTTTTTTGTTTCGTGATTCCTTTACCTTGTGCAGGTATTGAGTGTGTTCATTTTTGTTATTTTATTGGCTCTTATTGTTTTATTGTTTTTTGATCCCTGTCGACCTATTGTCACGGACACAGTTAGTTATTCCCCCTTTTCGGCGATATTTATTTAAAAATTGTCTTTTTTGAGGGATTTTGATGAGTAATGCAACTCCAGCTCCACTGTTGTTTTGGATGGAGAAAGTGTAAAACGGAAGTCGCGAGCAGAAATGCGGCGGTAAAGCGGAAGTACCTCAGAACCTTGTATTATCAACTTTTCTAAAGTTTTAACAAAATAGATACTGTACACGAGTGAAGGAATTCAACACTTTAAACACATTTTGTCGGATTTCAATAACTCTTTCCAATATGTTACATATCATAAACAAACAAAATTCCCTGTCATCATTACAATTTGATTGTGTAGTTGAAGAATGTGTTCGAACACAATTTTTAAAATAAATAAAATAAACAATTAACTAAAGTACCTGACAAAAGTCTTGTCGCTTGCATACACGTGGACCTGAAGTGTCCCTCTGATATATTTGTAATCAATATTTTCTTACAAGAAATGGATAATTTTAATCCCAACAGGTTTTGGAATAACATATTGGTGCCAAACAAAACTGTTGAAAAGTGTTCTGATGTTTACAGCTTGGTAAAGCCCATTGATTCAATTTTTGCAAAGTCTTGTCGCCTTGTCTAATGATGCACACAATCCCAGATTAGAGCTTCACCAGTTACCAATAATGGATCAATTAACTCTCAGGTGTGTATAAAAAGAACCCCAGTGCACTAGACTGCCACATCAACTGCTACCTGACCTCTGACAAGATGCCCAAGATTCTTTTTGAGACCAAAGTGTTAATTATCAAGAGCCTGAAGGCCAGATCAACTGTAGATGTGGCAAACACCTTCAATGTGTCTCAGCGTCAGGTACAGAGGATAAAAAAAAAAAGATATGAACAGACTGGAGACGTTTTTGACAAGCCCGGGTCAGGCAGACCCCGCAAGACAACTGCTCGGAAGGACTGGTTGTTGGCTGGAAAATCCAAAGCCAGCCCTTTTTTCACTGCAGCAGAGCTCCACGAGACCTAATCAACTGAAGTCCCCGTGTCAACCAGAACAGTCTGTCGAATTCCGTCTAGAAATGGCCTCCATGGTCAAATCAGTGCCCAGAAATCAGCATTAAACCAAAGACATAAAACCGTGAGGCATTTGTCAAGGCCCACACCCTGTAAAAAGGATGGACGCCGGAAAAGTGGCAAAAAGTGGATTTTTCAGATGAATCTTTTATTGAATTACACCACAGTCACCGCAAATATTGCAGGAGACCTACTGGAGCCCACATGGATCCGAGAAAACAGTGAAGTTTGGTGGAAGCAAAATCATGGTCTGGGGTTACATCCAGTATGGGGGTGTGAGAGAGATCTGCAGGGTGGAAGGCAACATAAATAGTCTGAAATATCAACAAATCTTAGCTGCCTCTTACATTCCCAAACATAAAAAGGGACAAATTCTGCAGCAGGATAGTTCTCCATCACATACTACAATCTCTACCTCACAGTTCCTCAACGCAAAGAAGATCAAGATCCTCCAGGACTGGCCAGCCCAGTCAACAGACATGAACATCATTGAGCATGTCTGGGGTAGGATGAAAGAGGAAGCATGGAAGATGAAACCCAAGAATGTTGATGAACTTTGGGAGGCATGCAAGACTGCTTTCTTTGATGTTCCTGATGACTTCATCAATAAATTGTATGAATCCCTGCCGAACCACATGGATGCAGTCCTTCAAGCCCATGGAAGTCATACAAAATATTAAATTTGGATCTCACAGCACCACTACTAAATTCGCCTATATTATGTAACATTTTTGTATTTGAAGTACATTTTTTGTTCAATTTTCACACTGCTTTCTGTAGGCGACAAAACTTTTGTCTTGCCAAAATTGGACCTTTCCAGGAGCAATTCGTGTAGTCTCTGATGGAGTGTACTTTGCCGTTGTGGTGCTTTGAGAGTATGTTTGAGGGTCTGCACAAACCTCTCTGCCAAGTTGTTGGTTGCCGGGTGATAGGGAGCCGACTTGATGTGTTGAACCCCATTGGCTTGCAGGAATTCAACCATTTCTTTTGACACATATTGGGGCCCGTTGTCTGACACGAGTTCTGCAGGGGCTCCGAAATGACTAAACATCTCTCCTAACTTCTCAATTGTCTTTTCCGATGTGGTTGATTTCATGATAGCTACCTCTGGCCACTTACTATGGGCATCGATAGCAACCAGAAAATTTAGATTTTCAAAAGGCCCCGCAAAGTCAATATGAATGCTGTGCCAAGGGTCCTGAGAAAAATCCCAAGAATGAAGTGAGGCTGCAGGTGGATTGTTGTGAATCTTCTGGATGAACAATTTTTTTCCGTCTCTTCGATCTGTTTATCTAATCCTGGCCATCAAAAATAACTTCTCGGCATTTCTTTAATTTTAACAATACTACTGTGACCTGCATGCAGTTGCGCAAGCATTCACCATCATTTGGGAGGGTCTTAGCTTTCATATGAGCCATTTCTGAAACCAATTTAATAATAAAAAGTCAGGTTATTAGCAATTGTTTCTACAAAATGGATAAGCGACAAGACTTTTGTCAGGGACTGTACACAAGTTAATTGGGGAACGTGCATGTTTCAAACCTTAAAGCGTTAGCACATATAAAAACAAACCCCGTTGTTACCTTTTGTTACTTTTGACGCCTGCCTCTGCTCATTGTTTAACAATTTCCTGGCTGAAATAACGCACTTAAGTGAAAACTAACAAAAACTACATAAAAACAAGACTTTAAATAACGTTTACATAAAAACCTGGAAAAGCATTTCACCTGTATTGCTGCTTTCTTGTCATTAGTCGTTGCACCTGTGACATTTAGCCGATGTACCGCTCTGGACCAAAAGAACTACAATACCCAAAAGCCCCCGCTCCAATGTTTCTATCATGTGATTCAAGTTACAGGGGCGCAGTGAGTCTGAAGCTAAGCATCACTCTTGCAATGTCGTGAATAATTTTTTTGTCATTTCGGAAACTTAATGATGTCATAGAGGAATTTTAATTAGGTTTGAAGCCCCGGCGAGGTGTTTTTACAGCGGGATACGGCACGGCGTAATAATGGCTGGAGTGGAGGAAGAGGTAAGACTAGCATGCTAGCGACTGCCTTCCAATGTTGACGACACTAACATAAAGCCTAACTAGTAGTCACCTAGCAAACTAACTCTTTAAACCTAAAATCTATATCCATATTGTAAAATTGGCCTGAAACAAGAAACCTTAAGTCTGATTTAATGTCGGACAAATAGAAATAAAGAGCCTATCTGTGTTTTTAAATGCTTGGACACAATCTGCATTTCAGTGCCTTCTACTTTTGATGTGTAATGACAGTTCTCTAATGTTTCCAAAAACAGAGCAGAAAATCAAGTGAAGAATTCACAGATGAATCCGAGGTAAGATTAAAAAAAAAAAAAAAAAGTCACCAATGAGAAAATGAGTAGTTTTGCTCAGTGTGCATTTTTTTCAGTACTACTCAAACAATGTTGACATGCACATTTCTGTCAAGAGCTGGTGTGTTTTTTTATGTCCAACACAACCCCACAATACACTTCCGGTCTCAATAGAATCTTTGTCAGAGGTGTCAAAACACTCCTTCATTCTGCTCATGTTTTTACCAGATCTGTCAATATTTTGAGTGACTTTCAGTGTTGTACTTGACACCTGAGGGTCAAGAGTAGACTAAATAAATTATGGTTTCATGCATCAAACTGGCAGGAAAGGAGAACGCAGCAAGACTTCAGAAAACATTTTAGACGTTTACGTTACGTTTTAGAATATTCTCGAGAATTCTTATCAAAACGTGAATTGTAAAAAGTCTATAAAAGATCTTGGCCGATTAGCGTAGCAAATAAGATAGCCGCATTCTGCATTGTGTGCCTTGAAATAAAAAAAAAAGACCTAAGATGTCCAAAAATGCAATTCAAAAAGTCAAGTTTATAAGTCAATTTGAATCCAAATTTTCACTGCCATTGAAGGATATGCTCGTCAATTGTTTATCCATTCCAAACAGCTAGATTTGGTAAAACTCTTCCGTGCACATGCGCACATGTCCATGATCTCGCGTGAAATGCGCCGCCGTCATTTTCATTTTCCCGTAAAGTAGCTTCATCCCTGCTAAAATCCACATTTTTGCTCTTTTCATAAAACAAACTTAAAGTCTTCCACCGGCACCATGCAACACTCTGGCCAGTGGGTCACGGACTCAATATTACTCTCAATCGGCTTTATAAGCGATGCTGCACAGTCTGTGGGGTGCATCAACTCAAAACACTGTTATGTCACACAGAGGCGGACAAGAGCGTGGAAAGTGTTATTTTCAAAAACAATCCTTTCCCACTCAACACAACCATATCTTGGCTATTTCCTGTGTATTATGGTGGGGAGAGCTTTGATGCGAGGGCATTTGTCACGGACTTCGCCACCGTAACAAAAGAGAAAAAGCCCAACTGGATCCCCCTGCCGAGAAACTACCCACTTTCAAACTTTTGCCATCTATTACGACTGAGTCCGCTAATTTGCAGTTCATTTCAACAACTTTTGTTTTGGTCAATCAGGAGGAGGACAGCGAGGAAGAACCTAAGCTGAAATATGAACGCCTTTCCAACGGCGTGACAGAAATCCTTCAGAGCGACGCAGCGAGCTGTATGACTGTCCATGACAAGGTAGAGGGTGGGTCATGCCACACAGAGAGATTGGAGTTCATATTGTTGCAAGTTTGGTGGGGCCATTCTTTTCTCACCCGCACGGCGGGTTTTTCTCTCGGGGAAATGCGCCAGACACCATTGTCGTCTCAACTTTTCATTCACGCGCAGGAGTGTTGTCAGCGCTCACCTGGTGGAAGGCCGTGCTTCTTTCAGGAGGCAGCTGACTTGTCGTCATGACAGCAGAAGCACATGTTCAAAGTGTTGTTACCTCTGCCAGGGAGGTTGTGTTTGTTTAGTATTTTATTGTGTTATTTTATTATTTTTATTTTGTAAATTTATACTATGTATTTTTCATTAGCTGCTTATTTTATGGGATTGTTTTCATTTTAGTATATATGGGGATGACCCGATCGCCTATTTTTCCACCCGAATCCCGATCCAATACCGGAAAAAAAGTCTTTTTAAATGTTATTTGTACAAAAGTTCCCAGCATGTTACAGTACTTCCTCTTCTGCTTTTTCTGGGAGTGTTGCAGAGTGTAAAAATTACATATTTTTGTTTATTTTTGTAGTGCCATTGTATTTCTGATGTATTTTTTTGCTTTTTAACCCTTAAAATATAAATATATACAGTATATATATTTAAAAAATAAAAACCTCTTCCTTTTCACATGATTCCAATCCTCTAAAATAAGGCACGACCGGCCCGATTTCCAGTCACATGATCGGATCGGGGACATCTTAATTATATAATTATACATATATATATATATATATATATATATATATATATATATAAAATATAAAATGGGCGGAAAACACTCAGGTGACTTGAAGTTCCGCTCTGAGACCCCCAATTTGGCCAAATTTCAAAACTGTCCGATATGCATGTGTGATACATCATTGGAAAGCTTACAATCTCAATCAACGGTAGGGCATTTAAAAACAATTTTTTTTTTTTTTTTTAAACAGCAAAACCTTATCTGGAGATAAGAGCACACGAGAGCAGAATTATAGACGCCGTGACTTTACGAGATATCGCGTACTTACCTTGTTTCGATCCAAAAACTCCATGTAGCATGTATCACCGAGTGTCAAGACACAGCTGTGAATGGCCACAGCCGGATTTTGGGGGGATTTTATGTGTGAAACATGGTAATATAACAAGGGTCACGATGCAGAAATAGCAGACATCAATGAGTGGTCGAGATTTTCTTTTTCATATATTTACCCTTTTAAACGGTTTTTTTTTTTCATTATTATTTTCTTTGTTTGGATCGAGAAAAATGCGACAATAACAAAAAAAGGCATTTAAGCGATAGTTATGAGGTAGATATACGTGACTTTTTTTTACCACTTTTTTACCATTTTTTTCATTTTGACATCATTTGTTTAAAAGTGTAAAATATGCGAGTGAAAAAATTTTTAAATTCGTTTTTTTTGTTTGTTTGTTTGTTTGTTTGTTTGTTTTTAAGCGAAATATTAGACATCAATTAATGATTCCATACTAAAAATTACGGACATTTTGAATAAAAAACATAATTAATTACCTTCGTTTTATGGCTGGATTGAAACAAAAACTGTTGCGCGACGACAACAACAACAACAGGGGTTTCCGGGGTAAAACGGACATATTAAAAATAGTTCAGGGGCTTATTGCGCCATGAGTCTGCTATGGCAGCATATAGACATATTGTTCTATCAAACACAACAGTTCTTTTGGCTCAAAATACAGCAGTTTATTTTAAAGAGGGTTGCAAGAACAGAAACTGCTTTTTCAGCTTGGTCTGTGTTTTCCGCTATTTTATTTATTTTCAATATTGTTTGTCATGTTTGTTCAATTGTATTCATTTTGCTAAATTTGACTGAGCATTATTTAACAACACTTTTTTTTTTTCATCCAGTGCCTTATAAGCCTGACGGGCTGCCAGGCTTTTCTACTAAGGTCAACATTATAATTCGTATTTATTTTCCATTCCTACTTTATTTTTTCACTTTTTATATTTTTGTTTAACTTCTGTTCCACTTTTTACTATTTTAATTTCATTTTAAACTATTTCAATTTTTTTTTTATAATTTGCATTTGCAAAATGATGTCATCATTCATTTTAATGGCGATTTTTCTTTTATATCTGCTTTACTTTGACAACTTGAGACCCAAACTTCTTCCGAATCTTCCCACAGTCAAACAAGTCACATTCTACATTTAGTAGGACCCCCTTGTCGTCACACATGGCTGTGTCGCCCCACCGAATATTCCCCCTTACGACCACAAACACACGCGCATGTGTCCTCATATTTTAAGCGTCTGAATGGGGATTTCCGTTTGAACAATCCCCCGTCCCAATAAATCCCTTTTAAAAGTTGCTGCGCCTCACGAGCCTCCAACCCTTTTATTTATTTATTAATTTTATTTCCTGCTTATTTTATTTGGGAAGATTGCAGCGGGCTCTATGTGACACGCTCAGCTGTGCCTGTAAATATAAGCATTTCATTATAGGCTGCACTCAAGCATGGTGCTGGGCCACATGCCGCCAAGAGGAGGGGGGGATTACGACGGGGTGCAAGAACACACTTAAAGCCACACTTTCTATTTTTTTTCATACTTTCTTTTTCCCCAATGGACACACACGCACCGCTGAAGCACGAAAAAAGCCAGAAAAACACTTGAAAATAATAGCTCTGTGTTTAGCTTAGTTTAGCAGCGAGAAGGTGAAGACAAGTCAGATGTACAGTGCATTTATTATGCTGAAGCATTTTAATTTAAGAAGAAGAAATGCCATTTCACACTGCCTGACTTAATAAAGAGCAATGGCAATTTCACACTTTTGCTCTCAAGCTCAGCCAATCCTCAACCTTACTCTTTTAACTTTTTTTTTTTTTTTTTTTTTTTTTTTTTTTTTAATCCTTTTCACCTACACACACGATTTCATTTTATTATTCCAAAATCTTGAATTTCTCTTGCTAAATTCCTTCTTGTGTGTGTTTGTTTTTTTTATATTTAGTTTCTTGCTTTGGGTACACATTTTGGAAAGGTCTTCCTGTTGGACATCCAAGGGAATGTCACTCAGAAGTTTGAAATTGTGAGTATGAGCCACAACATAGCACCCACTCGTTAGTAAATAGAATTACTGTAAAATCCACAAAATACAGCGCACCTGATTATGTCGCACCACATCAAATAGCCGTAGGTTTTCACTTCTTAATATGCAATATTTAGAGACAGATGTAACACCAAAAAAAAAACGGTTTGATCAAAAATCTCTTTATTACCAAAATTAACATTGGTGCGTTAACAGCCAGTATGACACTACGTACAGTTGGGCAAATAAGTATTTAGTCAACCACTAATTGTGCAAGTTCTCCCACTTGAAAATATTAAGAGAGGACTGTAATTGTCAACATGGGTAAACCTCAACCATGAGGGCCAGAATGTGGTAAAAAAAACAGAAAATCACATTGTTTGATTTTTAAAGAATTTATTTGCACATCATGGTGGAAAATAAGTATTTGGTCAATACCAAAAGTTCATCTCTATACTTTGTTATGTACCCTTTGTTGGCAATAACGGAGGCCAAACATTTTCTGTAACTGTTCACAAGCTTTTGACACACTGTTGTTGGTATTTTGGCCCATTCCTCCATGCAGATCTCCTCTAGAGCAGTGATATTTTGGGGCTGTCGTTGGGCAACACGGACTTTCAACTCCCTCCACAGATTTTCTATGGGGTTGAGATCTGGAGACTGGCTAGGCCACTCCAGGACCTTGAAATGCTTCTTACGAAGCCACTCTTTTGTTGCCCTGGCTGTGTGTTTGGGGTCATTGTCATGCTGAGAGACCCAGCCACGTCTCATCTTCAATGCCCTTGCTGATGGAAGGAGATTTTCACTCAAAATCTCTCGATACATGGCCTCATTCATTCTTTCCTTTACACAGATCAGTCGTCCTGGTCCCTTTGCAGAAAAACAGCCCCAAAGCATGATGTTTCCACCCCCATGCTTCACAGTGGGTATGGTGCTCTTCGGATGCAATTCGGTATTCTTTTTCCTCCAAACACGTGAACCTGTGTTTCTACCAAAAAATTCTATTTTGGTTTCATCTGACCATAACACACTCTCCTAGTCCTCTTCTGGATCATCCAAATGCTCTCTAGCGAATCGCAGACGGGCCTGGACGTGTATTTTCTTGAGCAGGGGGACACGTCTGGCAGTGCAGGATTTGAGTCCCTGGCGGTGCATTGTGTTACTGATAGTAACCTTTGTTACTGTGGTCCCAGCTCTCTGTAGGTCATTCACTAGGTCCCCCCGTGTGGTTCTGGGAGTTTTGCTCTAGGTTCTTGTTATCATTTTGACGTCACGGGGTGAGATCTTGCATGGAGCCCCAGATCGAGGGAGATTATCAGTGGTCTTGTATGTCTTCCATTTTCTAATAATTGCTCCCACAGTTGATTTCTTTACACCAAGCGTTTTACCTATTGCAGATTCAGTCTTCCCAGCCTGGTGCAGGTCTACAATTTTGCCTCTGGTTTCCTTCGACAGCTCTTTGGTCTTGGCCATAGTGGAGTTTGGAGTGTGACTGACTGAGGTTGTAGACAGGTGTCTTTTATACCGATAATGAGTTAAAACAGATGCCATTAATACAGGTAACGAGTGGAGCCTCGTTAGACCTCGTTAGAAGAAGTTAGAAATCTTTGACAGCCAGAAATCTTGCTTTTTTTGTAGGTGACCAAATACTTATTTTCCATTCTAATTTGGAAATAAATTCTTTAAAAAATCAAACAATGTGATTTTCAGTTTTTTTTCCACATTCTGTCTCTCATGGTTGAGGTTTACCCATGTTGACAATTACAGGCCTCTCTAATCTTTTCAAGTAGGAGAACTTGCACAATTGGTGGTTGACTAAATACTTATTTGCCCCACTGTAACTTTATTAAACGAGTGTAATAATGAAGAAGAAATAGAATCCAATTGAGCTTGTCTTGTTAGTAGGGCTGCAGCTAACGATTATTTTTTATAATCAAATAATCGGACGATTAATTAAGCGATTCATCGGATAAATGTCACTTTTTTGCAATTACCACAATTTAATTTGAAGTTGTTTAAGGCATGCTGTAAGTAACAATGAAGAAAAAATGGATGAGTATTTCCTTAAAAAATATTTTATTACAACTTCCTGACTTGTACTGTTTTAAGTACCGTGTTTACTATATGGCGCACCTAAAAGCCTTCAGTTTTCTCAAAAGCAGACAGTGCGCCTTATACTCCGATGCGCATTATGTATGGATCAATATTGGTTCATCATGGCATGACATGCCCTTAAGCGCAGTTTCATCTAGTGAATGCATCGTGCAACCACTACTACTACTAGTGTGCCTTATAATGCCTTGCGCCTTGTTATGCAGAAAATACGGTACATAAAACCTGTTAAAAGTTTTTATTAAAGGTTCTGAGTATAAAGCATAAAAAGCATTTCACCGTACACAAATCAGACAAATAAGTCCTGTTCATTAAAAAGAAAAACAAAATTGTTGCTGATTGACATGTTTTTTCTTGTATGCAAAGCTGATATAAATTATGTCAATGACTCAATTAATTTCATTAAACAAACCTAACAACAAAATTGAATACGGAGGAGGCAGACTGTAATGAAGCAGTTTTCTTTATCTAGCAGTTGTTCATAAATTAAAATCCAAATCCAATTTCAAAGCACACTCTCTTGTATGACAATGTACAGTTTGATTGGGTGTTTGTGTTGGATGGAGACTCTTAAGTTGTTATATGAATGAGTTTATGTGTGTGGTTTCTTCAAAAAAAGAAATGAGACAACTTTACAATCTAACAATAACATAATAATAAGGGCTAATATGCTTCTCCAAAACAAAATACAAACGGACACTTAAGACACTGATTAGCATAATCGATAACTAGCTTATGGCTCCATGCTAAGTAGTAAAACCTAATCAACAAAGAATGCAAACAATACAATTGGCTTCATGTACTCACCTCTGATGGAGGCACACTGGATCTAACAACACCAAAGACAATCTCGCGCTCGACACTTCGTAATATTATTGATTCAGCAACCCAACCTGAGTGTAGCAGTGAACTCTATCTGTTGCCCTTATCACTTGCGCGCAGCCTCACTTTATGCACAAACAAGGACCCAAACGGGACTGCTCAAAGCTGCCGGCAAACATCATTCACCAGTTCGTTGGCACCCAATATATTTATCGAATTTAATCGATTCGTTGTTGCAGCCTTACTTGTTAGCCTACAGCCTCTTAAAATCAATATAGGAGCTTAGGGCAAACAGATGTCAGCGTTAGCCCTTGCATAACTATTTTGTCGTAGCAAAGTAGTAATGCATTTTTTGCTGTTGTTTTTTTTTTTTATCTTACAAACCACTCATGGATAGTCTTAACCTATTTTTCTGTAATGACTCCAAGCACTGGAAAATTCCCAGTCTTTAACAAACTTGGCTAGCAGCATGCTAGCTTGCCATCTTTGTCTTAGCACCCTTTACATACCTGTTGTTTTGAAATCTTTCAACCTATTATACGCTAGCCTTAAGTTGTTCTTCTGTAACAGCACCAAGTATCTCAAAATCCCGATAGTGCCCAACTAACTTGGCTAGCAGTGTGCCAGCATAGCTGCTTTTTCATAGCAAACTGTGGATATTCAAAAGGAGAGGGAAAAAGTAGCCACTTATAGTCCAAAAAATAAGTGGAAGTGCTTTTTCTGCCCTATCAGAGTTTGGTGAAGATCAACCAGATCAGCTTGGACGAGAGCGGCGAGCACGTGGGCATCTGCTCCGAGGACGGCAAGGTGGGAGATCTTCCATCTTTCTGAGCAGAGAAGCGGCACATCATCATTTTCCATCAGCACGGCTTATCTGTCAAACTTTATGCTAATAATGTCAGATTGAAATATTGAGCAAGTTTATGGGAGGGCTAGCAGTGAACGATCATGTTTCAGTGCCATGGGATGGTTATCATCATTAGCGGCATCCGCCAAGGGTTTCAAGAGACCCTTGTAATCTCTACAAATCTAACCTAATCCTAATTGATGCTCAGATGGCATCAGGATACGGTGTTATTTTCCCCTTAGATGATTATGATGCACTTTTACAGTACACACAAGGTGGTCCAAAAGTCAGAGATTAGCCAAACCTGCAGGGTTTTCCCCCGCAGATTTGAGGTGTCCACTAATTGACCACCCGGTGGAACAAATCAAAGCCAGTTTTTTTCATGTTTTTTCCTCAAAGGCTGCAATTAAGGTAGGGTTGTTGAGTAAGTCACCTTTTTCAATCTTTCTCCAGGTGCAAGTGTTCGGCCTGTACACTAGAGAAGGCTTCCACGAGAATTTTGATTGTCCAGTTAAAGTAAGTAACGGGTGAAAATTGGAAGCCACTTTTACCTAGCTGTGCATTCGTTCATACTAACGTCTAAGATAACAAGTATCGTCATTATGGTTACAGTTTTCTCAGTGTTATTTATATTTTATTTTGTTTATTTAATCAAAAAACTAAACTTTAAAAATTTTTGTAATTTCTCCCAAAAAATTTTACTCATCATTTACTGTATTTTGGGATATTTACACCAAAAGATATTAACTGGTAACACTTTATTTGACAGCGGCATCATAAGACTGTCAGATGATCAAATGAACCACCATGAAGCTTTGAACCATTTTGTTGCAAAGCTTCATTGCTTCAAGAAGCTTCATTTGGCCATCGCTGCTCCCTTCGGGGAGACAGTCAACCTCTTTTGCCACTTGCTGTCAACACTGTTGTCATTCAACATGCCTCTTAGCATGCATTGCAGCACTAAGGATGTAAATAACAATCAAAATTCATGTTCTGTGTGAATTATTTGTTTAGTTAATGTTCCAGTTGTTTCATTAATTGCTAGTTATGGTATTTGGTAACACTTTACATATTTGACATTGGTGCCATAAGACTGTCATAAGACTATTTAATTATGACATGCCGCTGTCATGAGCATTAATTAATGCTTTTAACAGATATTATTTAATGTCATCCGGCAAATGATTTCACTTTTGAATGGATGTAAAAGATCCGAGCTGGACATAAATGGAGTTAGTGCCATAATTTGCCAGATGACACTTAATGACATCTGTCATAAGCATTCAGTAATGTCCATGATAGTGTCATGTCATAATTAGGACGGTCTTATGTGTCTTATGATGTCACTGTCAAAAATGTGTGACCTATTAACCCAAATAAAGCCGCACTGGACTATAAGCCGCAGGATTCAAAAGAAGGGAAAAAAGTAGCGGCTTACAGTCTGAAAATTATGGTAATTTTTTTTTTTTTTTTTTTTTTTTTTTTTTTTTTTTTTTGTGTTTTTTTTTTTTTTATGGGGACGGATTAGTAAATACTAGTATTCTCAGTTTTCAATTGTCCTATTTTGGCGAGAAACATGTTACATTTTACATTCACAGGCCTCTAAAATGATGTGGCTGGCTGTATCTGGTTCCCAAAACCTTGAGTTTGACATCTGTGTTATAGCTGAATGAGAGAAAAATTCCCTCTTGAAAATCTTGTGTAAAGTCTTCAAGTTTCATCCAAATCCATTTTTTTCCCTTCCATTTCCATTTCCTTTACGTCTCATCTCCTCATGACCCAATACTCTTTATTCATAGCTTGTACAGTATTTCCCTAACTGGAATATTGCAAAATATCAATCCCATTTCACTTTCCCAAATCCTAACAGTGTCATTTGTCTGGTTAGGTGGTGGCGTTACACCCCCTCTTCTCCAGATCCAACTACAAGCAGTTTGTCACTGGTGGCAACAAGGTACGTTGAAATAGGATTTTTAACGTTATTCTCAATGTGGGCTTAAAACCACAGTTCTTTGTCTGCCTGCCGTGAACAAAGAAAGACTTCCGAGTGCACCAATTTACGAGTTTTTACGAGGACCTGAAAATTAGGTGGTTTTAGGAAGGCTGAATGGTGTACCTTATGTGGTAACTGCTGTGTATACATTTGATAATGCCATTTAGTATTTTTAGATCGAGCGCACTGACATTTATACAACAAGCAACTTTTCTTTCCCCCATCATTGTTAGGCCGCTTTGCCATTTTCTTTGAATCGCCGCCGATTCCGCTCGCCTAAGGCCTCGGCGAGGTGCCTGCGAGGGAAATCAATGTGCCTCGACGGGAGACGCGTCCCGTTCCAAGGAGAAATTCAATGTTTGCCTCTGCCGTTCTTTTGTGGCGCCGTCTCTTTGTGGGCCCAAGCGTTTATTAACGGCCGCGTCTCGCTAAAAGGTTGTAGCTTTGTGGTGGTTGTATGTGGGTTGAAAGGCACATTAGCGAGTGTAGATTACAGCAGGGACCTGTCAGATATTCGTACAATTGAGAATTGATTAGTTGCGAACATAATGTATAGAAAGAGTGTAACCTGAAAGTGTAGGTTTAGCGAAGTTTAAACAATATACATTCAGGGCTAGGCTTTATGTTAAAGATATACAGAATATTATGTTATTGCCTCTGCCATTAGGTGAAACCTATGAAAGCAGAGGTTATGTATTCAGTTCTGTTTGTTTGCTTGTTTGTTTGTGTTCAAGATAGCCGGGGTGATTGTTAAGCTTGTAAAATACAGTGGTACCTCTACATACGAAGTTAATTCGTTCCAGGACCATGTTTGTAAGTCAAAATGGTCGTATGTCGAGCACGATTTTCCGATATGAATACATTATACCGTATTGGCCTGAATATAAGACTGAAAAAGAAGGGGTCGTCTTATATTCGCGGTCTAGACATTATACACATTCACGACGCTAGATGGCGCCAGATATCATTGAAGCGATGTTCTGTCATGACAAATCTCAGCTACTCTCAAGTTTAACCAGTTTACATTATTTTATTGCAATTTTTTCCTTATTTAGATTTGTTTCAAGACTACAGTTACAGTTAGACTTCACTTTGATGGTTAATGCAGTTATTGCAATTTTGTTGTTTTATCACAATGATTGGTTTATTTACATTTCGAAAACCAGAAGGCATTCATTTACGAATGTGATTGCACTTTAGTTTACATATTTAAATGTTCAGATATTAAGATTTGAATGAGGCAAAATAACATGCTTTTTCTCTCAAATATATTGTTATAATCATTTGTTTCGGATGCACTGTAATTATTTTCTGTATCAAAATTAATTTGGTGTTTCAAAAAGTCTGTTTTTCAAACTTGAGTCTTGAAAAAGAGGGGGTCGTCTTATAACCAGGGCCATTTTATAATCTGGCCAATACAGTAATTCCATGAATTCGTTCCACAGCCCCAAAACCTACACTAAATCCTAATAAATACTGCTGGTACTATTGCAAAAAGCAATTTCACAAAGCAAAACAAATAATGAATGAAAATCGGAATGATAATATAATAATAATAATAATAATAATACCTATAATAATGTAACAAATTGGGTTCTACTGTGGCAGATGTGTTTTGCGTGGTGTACCTGAATGCACCGTGTGGCTGACGTGACAGAGTGAGAGAGGACATTTTACTTTCACTTTTCATGTTCAGCTGCGGCAGACAGTAGGCATGTTGTGTTGCACAAGTTCTGAAATAAATGATTAAAAACCTGACGAAGCTGGCGTGTTTTTGGGCGATGTTACAATAATAATAATTTTCACCTTAACTTAAAAAGACTGGCGAACACAGGTCGTCGGAGACCGTTGTGATCGTAGACATTCTACGGCCGTATTGTCGTGCCAGTTCACGAACCCGCACACCACGCTCATATTTTTCTATCATGTCCATCTTCATTTCATTAGTAAGCCTTAGCCTTCTCCTTTTTTCACCACCTACACTAACATTCTTGGAAACCATGTTGATTTCTCTCAAAAGAAAATCTGCCATGCATCCGTCTTGCGGGAAAACAAAGAAACCGACGCTGTCATAAATCGCATTTCAAGCATGTCGTTGGATGTAGAAACAATAGTCAAATTTTACGTCGAATGTCAAAAAGATCGTGTGTCAAAGTAATCATATGTGGAGGCATCACTGTATACGGTATTTGTAATATAATTTTAGGGTAACGAGGTCAAAGGTCACAGATGTGAAAATTAATTTTGCGCTAACTGAAGCGTAAATTAAGGATTAACAAATTTATTGGTACGTATAATGTGTTTTTTTAAACACATTTTTTTAACTGAATAAAATAAATAGAAAACTAAATGGAATTGTATTTTGGTAGAAACAAAAAGCGATAATAGAAATGTATTCAGTAAACATCACAATAAATAATATTGAATAAATAAAAATAATAATGAAAGAAAAACGATACAATAAATTAGACTTCTGTTATTGTGTTGTCTTTCTTACATTATGGTGTTTTTCCATGCTCAATAGGGTTTAGATCAATGGATGTCATCAATTATTTTTACTTATAATAATTTTTGTTTATGTATGAATCATTATTATTCAATATCTCAATATTTTACTCGACTTTGAAGCACTTTGCCACATAGATGTGATTTGAACGATAGAAAAACAGATATTGGAAAAATTACTTTTTAAAAAATTAAAATTCTAATTAAAATTTACTTTCTTTTTGTATGCATTATCCTTTGAATTTTTGTTTTTGCTCACCTTGCATTTGATTAAATATGTAAAAAACAGCACTTTGCAGAAAGAAACGCTTCTGTCTTCCAATCTACTGATCATGCACTGCCCTCTGCTGTTAGCATGACGTTACTGCTCACTGTCATGTTTTATTTTTTAAGCTCCTCTTGTACGAGCGTAACTGGATGAATCGTTGGAAGATGTCCCTTCTGCACGAAGGCGAGGGCACAATCACCAACATCCAGTGGAGAGCCAACCTCATTGCTTGGGCTAACAATGTGGTACGCATACCTCTTGTGGTAGAATCTTCATGAAAACAATACACATGATTAAAACTTCAGGTCATTTGTTTTTGGTCAGGGTGTCAAAATCTACGACATCAGCACCAAGCAACGAATCACCAACGTGCTGCGGGACAATGTCAGCTTGAGGCCGGACATGTACCCATGCAGCCTGTGTTGGAAAGACAACAGCACCCTTATCGTGGGCTGGGGGACCTCTATTAAGGTTTGGAATGATGCGTCCATTTTGTGAGGTGACATTTGTGTAATTTAATGTCCTTTTTCATAGATTTGTGTTGTCAAGGAGCGAAATCCTACAGATATGAGGGATCTACCCAGTCGTTACGTGGAAATAGGTAAGGGAAACTTGCTTCTGCCATTTAACTCATAGGCTGCCATTGACTGCGATGGACGTCCAATCCATTTGAACTGACAGCGAATGAACGAATGTTCATAAAATATAATCAAAACATAATAACATTTATACAAAAAATATATATAAGTTGTTCTATTTTACTGAAAAAATGGTAGTAAAACATTTCAATGAAAAACATTATTTTTTTAAATGATACAATTTTATTACTTTTTTGTTAAAAAAAGATAAATACAACTTAAAAAAAAAAAAAAAAAAAAGCTTATATTTGAACACGTAGTTCTTTCCCTAAACGTCTCATCAGCCCAGAGATATGATAAGCACAACGGAAGAGTACTCATGCACTTTACAGGCTAACTCTGAACTTACAGTCAACAACAAGTCCACAATTCTTACAGCTAATTAATCAACCCTCAGACAAAAAAATTAAAAATCAAGCTCTGAAGGTCGGTGTGTATATTCAGTAAACATACATCCCCGATCAATCCATGAATAACAGTGGAGTAGCAATTTTAGTGTCCTGACCAAGAAGAACAGGACAAAGCGAGCGAGATCTTGAGCCGTCCCTCTGGGTGATCTAATGAGTAATGTAATTTTACAGAAAAGTGTAGTGTTCTAAGTTCTAAGGCCCCTGTAGGGGCTCGTGAGGGGGAATGAAGGGAATAGTTACCTTTCTTGCACACACCATATAATTGTTTGCATTAGTCAACACATTCATTATAGTAAAGCATGTAACCATAGATTAGGCAGACTTCACTCCATGCCCTTTGACACAGTAAAGTGAATCAACACTGTGAAACAATGAGGTGAAATTTGCCAATTCAATGACATTTTTTTGTGTTGCAGTTTCTGCCTTCGAGACGGAGTTCTACATTAGCGGACTAGCCCCGCTAGCGGATCAGCTAGTCACCTTGTTCTTTGTGAAGGAGAACCCAGAGCACATGGTAAGACATTGAGTAACATGACAATTATTATACTTTTGATATCCTTGACGTTTGTTTGTCTTCAGGACGAGGAATTCCTAGCGCGGCCTCGCCTCGACATCATCCAACCTCTTCACGAAACTTGCGAGGAAATCTCGTCGGACGCACTGACCGTGCGCAACTACCAGGATAACGAGTGTCGTGACTACCGACTCGGTCGGACTGCAGTAGTGTCAAATCAAAATAAATGTTGTAAAATGCTGACGTACGTGTTTTTTTGCTGACAGAACATTCCGAAGGCGAATCACTGTTCTACATAATCAGCCCCAAAGACATCGTGGTAGCTAAGGAGCGTGACCAAGACGACCACATTGACTGGCTGCTGGAGAAGAAAAAGTACGAGGAGGCGCTGATGGCTGCCGAAATAAGCTTCAAGAACATCAAGAGGCACGACGTCAAGAAGATCGGAATGGCTTATATTAACCACTTAGTGGAGAAGGGCGATTACGACAGCGCTGCCAGGTTGATTTTTAACAAGATCCAGCGACAGTTCATTTTCTATACTTATTCAGTGTTCTTTTGTAGGAAATGTCAAAAGATTCTTGGGAAAAACATGGAATTGTGGGAAAACGAGGTGTACAGATTCAAAACTATTGGACAATTGAAGGTAAGTCACAATGAAAATAATTCAAATTAGCTTTAAAATCACCATTTACAGTTGTCTTCAATTGTAGGCTATCAGTCAATATTTACCCAGAGGCGACCTACGTCTTCGCCCCGCGATCTATGAAATGATCTTGCATGAATTTCTCAAAACGGACTACGAGGTACTTCGAGTTCACTCGACTTTTAGGGTGATTAACAAGTAAAAAGAAAAAAAAAAAATCTCTTCTTGCTCAGGGTTTCGCCACACTGATCCGGGAATGGCCGGGAGAGCTTTACAACAACAATGCCATTGTGCAAGCGGTCACCGACCACCTGACCAAGAACCCTATGAACAGCACGCTGCTCACCACGTTGGCTGAGCTGTGAGTCGTACATACAGTTAAAACGTGGGCTGCCACTGACTGCAATCGATGTCAGTGGCAGTGGATATAAAATAGTCTAATTCCTCAAACTGTAACCCTTAATTAACCTATTCATGCTCTATTTTGAATAGGCTAGCAAAATTACCCTAAATTCTGGAGTATGTACACCTACCAAATTTCACAAGAAAACTATTTGTTCAAATACAATCAGGTTCAAAGTAGGAGAAAAAAAAATTGTAGTTTATTGTGCAAAAATTACAGTTATTGGAATATATGGGAATTACAAAGGTCTTTCAATATATAAGGTGAATTTTCCAGTATAAGGACTTCTAATGCAGATAGCTATTGTTATTATGACAGTATTATTTTTCAACCTAGTCTCCCAGCACTGTCAAACTTTTCCCATCTGTGCACAAGCTTCCGTATTCCCTCAGCGCAAAAATCTTTGGACTGATCTGCCAGCCAGTCCCTCACAACAGTTTTGACTTCATCGTCACTTTCAAACTTCGTGCCATTTTTTCAGAATTTTTTTTCTGCTGAAACGTTACTTTCAACTGCTTTGCACCCTTCAGCAGCAAAAACTGGCCGCTGTTCAATGCTAGGGTATGCTTTTAGGGCCAAAACTCTGATAAATTAAATCCATGTGAAAAAGTAAGCTGCTATCTGTATTAGAAGTCCATTTCCGTAATTTTCGGACTATAAAACTCTACTTTTTTCCCTTTTTTCGAATCCTGCGGCTTATAGTCCAGTGCGGTTTATTTATTGATTTATTTGGGGTTAATAGGCAACACTTTATTTGAAAGCGGAGTCATAACACTGCCATAAGACCGTCATAATTATGACATGACACGACACCATCATGGGCATAAATGAATGCTTATGACAAATGTCATTAAGTGTCATCTGGCAAATTATCTAACTCCATCAATGTCCAGCTCGGATCTTTTGCATCCATTCAAAAGTGAGATAATTTGCTGGATGACACAAAATCACATCTTTCATAAGCATTCATTCTTGTCATAATTATGATGGTCTTTTCACAGTCATATGGCACCACTGTCAAATAAAGTGTTACTAAATACCATAACTAGCTATTAATGAAACAACTGGAGCAGTAACTGAAGAAATAATTAGTACAGAACGTGAATTTTGATTGTTATTTACATCTGTAGTGCTGCAATGCATGCTAGGAGGCATGTTGGATGAAAACAGTGTTGACAGCAGGTGGCAGCAGAGGTTGGCTGTCTCCCCCAAGGGAGCAGCGATGGCCAAATGAAGCTTCTTGAAGTGGTTCATTTGGTCTTATTACAGTCTTATGGTGCCGCTGTCAAATAAAGTGTTATCCGTTAATATATTTTGGTGTAAATATCACATAATACAGTGAAGGCAGCTACGGCTTTTAGTCCAGTGCGACTCATCTATGAAAAAATGTCGTTTTCGTGTCAAATTTGGTGGGTGGTGGCTTATAGTCCGAAAATTATGGTACTGAAAAATTCACCTTATTTACTGGATGACCCCTGTATAGTGATTTTACTGCATTTTAGCTTAACTGTATAGTTTTCAGATTCAAGAATCGATATGGTTTTGGATATGTTTGCTTTTTTCTTCAACCCTTTGTTCCCTTTTTCATCAGGAAAACTGAAAACAAACTTGCCTAAAATGTTTTGTTTTGGCAATTCAACAAATCCATTATTTTTCCTTCTTTTTCTTTTGGCAATTTTTTTTTTTTTTTTTTTGCAGCTACACGTATGACCAACGCTACGACCGAGCGCTAGAAATCTACTTGCGTCTACGCCACAAGGACGTTTACCAGCTCATCCACAAGCACAACCTCTTCTCTTCCATCGAGGACAAAATCGTGCTCCTCATGGACTTTGATAAAGAGGTTCGTCCCACATCCCCGCCATTGTCTCGCTCCCACTTATTCTTATCGACGTTTTTCTTTGTGGGCAGAAAGCCGTGGATATGCTTCTGGACAATGAAGACAAAATATCAGTGAGTGCAACACTGTGTTCACATTTAAGGCCAATTCTGACATTAATAGTTTTTTGGGGATATTTTTTTAAGATTGACAGGGTGGTTGAGGAACTCGCAGACAGACCTGAGCTTCTACATGTGGTAAGTTACTGTCCTAAGATTAAAGTTTACCAAATGTGTTCATATTTAAGCTTTAAAAAAATCTTTTTATCTCTGATCTCTCAGTACCTGCACAAACTGTTCAAGCGAGACCACCACAAAGGTCAAAAGT
This sequence comes from Corythoichthys intestinalis, assembly GCF_030265065.1. Taxonomy (NCBI): domain Eukaryota; kingdom Metazoa; phylum Chordata; class Actinopteri; order Syngnathiformes; family Syngnathidae; genus Corythoichthys; species Corythoichthys intestinalis. The sequence continues at coordinate 15,272,607 of NC_080414.1, read as the reverse complement.
ACCACGAGAGGCAGATCGGTCTGTATGCTGAATTCGACCGGCCCAATCTGCTGCCGTTCTTGAGGGACAGCACTCACTGCCCGCTGGAGAAGGTTCGAGTTCTCTAAAGCGAACACACATCTAAAATAAACAAATTTATAAAGGAGAATGAATATTTTTTTGTGCAGGCTCTTGAAGTTTGCCAGCAAAGACACTTTGTTGAGGAGACTGTCTTCCTGCTCAGTAAGATTACATTGTTACATTCACATACCTGTCAACCCGAGGCCGTTGGCAATCTTACAAATAGTGACGTATGCCCTTACAAAAGGGTAACTAATCTTACAACGTTGTATATAGCGTGCAATATGAAACAAAAATAAAACTCAGTTTTTAAAATAATATGAATTTATTGGTAATATTGTAACATATAACCTGGAGCAATCAAAGAACAATCGATATCTTCAGCTACATCGTGATTACTAAAATTTAACAGTGACTTTTGTTTTAATTGTATGTAGCACTTTTGGCAATTTCTATCATGTCTTGATGGCTGCACTTCAGCTCGCAACTCAGTTAGACTTGAAGGTAGTTCGTTAGTGTGTCAAATTATGAATTAAAAAGGTCCATTGATAAAATTAACTCACCGATGCAATCTTTGAGTCAGGGAACATTTCTTTTGCTGATCTGAGAAGTGATCAGCAATAGTTGAGGCAAATTGTGTACGGCAACAAATTGGCAGAATAAAATCTCCGCTTTCGTCACTTTTCATTCTGCAAACGTCATCTTTATGACCAGTGTTCTTAATCGTACTTTTAAAAAGTAATTAATTACAGGTAGTTACAAATTACTTCTAAAAAGTAATTGAGTTAGTAACTCAGTTACCTGACTGTAAAAGTAATTAGTTACTTAGCAAAGTAACTGGTGTTACCTTTCATGGGGTTTTTTTTCATTTAAAAAAAAAAAAAAAACTGCGATGTTTGGAAGTCATTTAATGTTGTGAATCATCCTTTAAAGTTGTTAAAATTGCTCCCGTTTTTGCATTAGTTCCCTTCTGTCTACTTTTGACATGTGAAAGTTTTAAAACTGTTTCATCATTTAAAGATAGATTCAAGTGAAGATTTTGCCGACTTAGTATTTTACATAAAAAGTTACTTAGGTTTGCTAGGAAGGTTCACTACAACAGAGCCTTTCTGAGAAGTCTACTGCTCTAAAATGGCGGCTGTTTATTAACGCCTCGAGTCTGTCATTTCGCATGTAGTTCCATATGCATGTAATATCTAGGCGTAGATTGTAGGCTGTCGGCAACACTCAGGAAATACTGGAGCCACCTAGCCTAGCATCGTGTTTGCTACAGCGTCACAACAAACTCTTCGCTCTCAGTGTTTTCTCGCGTCATTCAACCAATGTAGTAACGCACATTGTCTTGTTGCCAAAACGGTGACAAAATCCGAACGGAGAAAAAAAAACGTAATGCACGTAAAACGTACAGATTTTGAACGTACGGCGTACATATTTAAAAAATCAGTGCTCACTTGTACAAATTACGCTGAAACCGTACAACTTGACAGGTATGCATTCAGTTTGACGAGTGAATGTGGTACGTAGTTTAACGACAACTCCTCCCTAGGTCGCATGGGCAACTGCAAGCGTGCCCTGCAGATGATTATGAAGGAGCTAGAAGACGTGGACAAAGCCATCGAGTTCGCTAAGGAGCAAGATGACGCCGAATTGTGGGAGGATCTCATCACCTACTCCATCGATAAGCCACGTAAGAAGCCTGACGATTATCTATGTTGCTACAAGATGGATAATTTGGACATTTAACATCTCCAGCGTTCATCACGGGACTCCTGAACAATATCGGCACACATGTGGACCCCATTCTGCTGATTCATCGCATCAAGGAGGGCATGGAGATCCCGGACCTTCGGGATTCCCTGGTCAAGATCCTCCATGACTATAATCTGCAGGTCCATATTCTTGCACTTACTGATAGTAATATTCTTTGATAGTAAAAATAATTTGTTGTCTTTCTTCCAAATAAAAAGATTATGCTACGGGAAGGCTGTAAAAAGATTCTAGTGGCCGACTCTCTGTCACTTCTTCAAAAGATGCATCGCACGCAGAGCCGAGGCATCATGGTGGACGGTTAGTACGCTTTTCGAGGATAGTTTAACAGTAAAACGCATACTAATACCATTATACGCTTTTCTTTGCAGAAGAGAATATTTGTGAATCATGCCATGTGACGATATTACCCTCAGGTATGAAAAAGTGAAAAACATTCTACCGTTTCTGCAGTGGGTTTAACAAATATGCATGTGTTTCAGACATGGCCAAATCTTTCAGCGTGGTGGTGTTTCACTGCAGACACATGTTTCACAAGGAATGTTTACCTTCCACAGGAACGGTAAGAATTGCTAATATCATAGCTACCCAACATGAATACTTCCTTTTAAGTTCTATTTCTATTTTTCAGACTCCCGGAGTGCAGTTCTGCAATATCTGCAGCGCAAAGAGGCGTGGCCCAGGAAGCGGAATTCTGGAGATGAAAAAATAACATTTCTATACAAACACAAGAGAATAACTCCTATTTATGTCTGTGTATGCCAACCCTAAACTACTGTACGGATTCTGCTTGCAGCTAATGTGATTAGCCTGTGTGGAAATGATTAAATAAAACATGTTACAATTTATTTTGTGGGTTTGTCTGTTGTTTATTAGCTAATTTGTATGGGTTTTCTCCAAGGACCTATTACTGCTTGCCTTCATTATCCAAAACTATTATTCTAAATTATCCAAAGTTGCACATGTGTGTGTGTAATGATGTTTTTTAAAGTACAAATATTATTTTAGCGACTTTAACACGTTTGTTCCGTAAACTGCTAACAAAAAGAGAGTGAAGAAAGTGACGTCTCGAAACGTCACGTCCGTCGTCCATCTCCGGAAGTACAAATTTTATTCACAAGAAAAAAAAACAGCTGGTTTACGAATAAAAGAGAGCATTAAAGTGAGTTTCCCCGTCGATTTCGCCAGTTTTCGTGACGTTCTTATCATGCAACATGTTTATTAAGACCCCCGCAAAGCGTGCGGGGCTGCTGCTTTGTGTATTTTGCACGCGAGCCGCGTTTTGTAGCCGAGTTGCTAGCGATAGCCTCCACTACCACTACGGCTGTGCACTTGTAGCTAACAGGTTAGCCACTGTTTGCTACTGAATTATCGTGTTTATTACCACTACTTCAGCCTAATTACGTCGTTTGACCGCTAAAGTGATCTAATGGGACACTGATGCACGTGCTAACGTCATAACAATTGCGTGAGGTGACGCGTTCGTTATGTGCGTTGCTATGCATCAATTTGGAAACTGTTTACGTTTGGGTTTACGTCACTCGCAGCCATCGCTTGCATGTTTGTATTTCGGAGACATATTCCCATTTTTTGTTTAGCACTCAATTGTATGGGTGTATTAAAAGGGCTACTGCAGGTAAAGAAAGGAGGGGACATTTTCTCGTCTTTGTTGAGCTTTTAAATGTGATATATGCCTCATTTGAGGTGAAAAATTGGCGTGTGCATTGCTCTTAAAAGTGCTTGGTGTCTTCAAGATCAGCAATACAGCACCTCATGCATAATGATACCAAGACTGATCAGTGAGAGGGGGATCCAGACTGATAAACGGGAGGCGGGTGGGAGTTATTCATCAATTAATGTTGACATCTCTAAATTTCGGAAGAATAAATTAACATAACACGCCTTGTACAACAGGATATTTTTGGATTTTCTATACTTCAAGTAAGACAAATCCCCACAATCAGTTTGCACAGTCAGTCTCACATTTCACTAATGGCTTTGTCATCAACAGAATGCCAGCCTCAAAGCGAGGAACCGAGGACGATGAGCCCCTTGATCCCCAAGCCAAACTGAGGAGGTTGGACGAAGACAGTGAAGAGCTCCAGACCAATACCGAACCAGCAACTCACAACAGGTCACTCAAAGACATTTATATTCAAGAACAGACAGACAATACTGTTCCTCGGACCAAGAGGAAACTTTCAGAAGAAGAAGGAGAGGGAGGGAACGCGGCCAAGTCATCCCGACACAGTCCCTCAATTAGTAGCACTTTAGGTCCAAAACACACAAGTGCCTCCTGTCCAGAAGCTCCGTCAGACGGTGTTTATATAGAACGCCATGACAACAGGACACCCAGCAACCGCGTCCACTATGGACGTTTTACAGAGAGTGACGAGAACGACTCAATCCTTGTACGAACTAACCCAGTCGGCGAATCACCAGAGGTGAGTGAAGCGTTAACATCTTCCACAACAGAATTTGTACAGAATGAACACAGTTACGGTCGAGCATCAGACTCCAGTCTTGACAGCGCAGAAAACATCAGACAGGACACATTAACTTTGCAAGGTTCGGCAGCTAACGTCAAATTCTCAGCTGAAGAAGTGGACAGAAAAGAAGCAGCGAGCCAAAGTCTTTTGGCTAATGATGCTCTTGAATCAGACATGAGGCAACCTAATTCAGAGGTTCCTGGCTGTAGTAGAAGCCAATCGGTCTTAACATTTTGTTCCACAAACGGGGTTGTACATCCTGAAAAGTTAGTCCATGGATTAAACCGTCTGACAGATTCTATCGGTGGATGTGCAGAATATCAGACAAATTATGACCTTGAAACTAGCAGTGAAGACATTTGTACCCCTGAAAGCCTTATTGCACAAACTGAAGAAACGCAAACAAAAATTCCTGCTCAAGAAAATCTAAGAGTGGAGTGCGAGAATCAACCCAAAACTGAAGAAAATGTAGGTACGGTTCTGTCACTTTCAACAGAATCCGCACCAAGATCTGTGCTAGTTGATGATTTTACTGCTGAGAATCAAACTGATGAAACAACTTCAATGTCAAAGAAGTCTGACAGAAACCTAGTAACCCCTGCTGAAAAAACTGTATTTACAAGTCATTCACTATCAGAAGAAACTGGAAACACACCACAAGAGATCATTGGTGAGCTGGAGAATAAAACTGACGAAAATCTAACTGCAGTTGGGGCTGGTTCAAGCCTAGGAATTGATGTTGAAGATCTGTCACAAGATAATGAAACAACGCCACAACAGGTACTTGTAGACAGTTTTAATGCAGAGGAACCTGACATACCATGTCAAGTCGAGGGAAATCCAGTAGGGTCCAGTCAAATCCAACAAAGTCAAGATGACGAAAATCTACCGACAGCAGAGTCCAGTAGAAAGAGTAAAGAAAATGTGACAAAGCAACCTAAAGTTAGACCACAAGAGGTCCTCAGAGACTGTCAGGGTGAGGAGAAACCTATGGAATCTGCAAGCTGCCCCCATGATAATTCCTCTGAGCAAGTGCCAAGTTCACCTGAGGGCATAAACAAAAGAACTGAGGTGTTGACACCCGACATTGAGGCGACCGACGAGCAAAATAGAACAATGGAGTTACCCCGTGAATGTGTCACCGTCTCACAGCATCAGACAGCTGTGGAAATGCCATCAGAGGGAAGATTAGACACTGCTTTACTTCAGGAGGAAGTCAATAATAACTCCAGCCAAAATGTTGATGACGCACTAAATAGGGATATGATGAGCGGAAATTCCTCAAGTTTGGAAAACATGCAATTTGAATATTCCACAGCAACAATTAATGAAATAACCATCATGGCATCAACTGCTTCTCCCAATTTACTGGAAATAGAACCACATAATAACAATGAACCAAGCAGTCACAGAGAGGTTAATCTCAGACCTACTGAATCTTTACGAAATGAAGATTTGGAATACATTCACTCGTATGATTCAAACGTAGGAACAGTGCAAGATGTTAACATCCAGGATAAGGTAAATTTTGACACTGTACCTGTGAGTCCAGCTGACATTCAAGTGCAAGCCAATGAAGACTTAGTGAACCCAGTGGGCATTCCTGCCGCAGTCCTCATAGAAGCCAGCCAAGATAAAGCAAAATTATCTCACTTGGAAAATCAACACGATACTGCGTTGCCTCAAACATCAGCACGGGCAGATTCCGACCTAGCAGGAAGTGATGAGCGGCAAGAAGTCATCAAGCCTGTACCTGACATTTGTAAAGTTCAAACAGGTCCAGATTGTGTATTGATAGCAACTTCACCTGAGGAATTACATGTCCTGCATGAAGGCAATTTAAGAGTTATTCCCGAGGGTCAACTCAGTGACATGATTGAAGAAACCGCTGATACTTCTAGTGCAGAGGCTACTTTAGTTCAGCAAGTTGACCAGGTGACAAACGTTACTTTAGCCGTTGTTGATTGTGGAAATGCTAGTCTTGATCACATGAATGTTTTTTGTGAATCAGTTCAGCCAGCATTAGAAGAGGAGACACGTTGGCAAGATGAGGACGCTACTGCAAAGACGGTCAGTAATCGTGACAGTGTAGGAGAGGCATCTGAAAGAGGTGAAGTTAAAATCCTTGTTTTTGCCCAAGTGGCTGACACTGCTACTGTAGCCCTATCTTTACAAGAGCAGAGCGAAACAGTCAGTTGTTCACAATTTGAAAACCAGATAGTGTATGAGCCTATTAGTAGCCCAGAGAGTAATAATGGTGCAGATGATGCTATGTCTTTAGATAATCAAGCTTTTATGTCTTTTAAGAACATAAGTATTCATGACAGGAAGGAGGCCTCATCTGCAAATGAACTCATGCAGGTTCATCATTTGCACTATGTAAATGATGAAACTGCAAATGAACAGGCAGCAGTTAAAATGACCTCCACTATTCTAGAAACTAATTCAGATTTAGAAGTTGCCATGGCTTCAGAGAAGCAAAATTTGATGTCTTCAGTGTCTGAAGACAAGATGCAAAATTTGTCTACTTATGAAAGTGTGGGGGTTAGTATTTTGCAACATGAAAATAATGAAAATGCTGAAAAAGAGAAGGATAGCCAAGTGGCAGTTGAGATGGAGGAGGTACAGCAGACCCCCATTGAAAGTGCATATGATAGTCAATTTCAACTGAAAAATGATGAAATTGAAAAAGAAGGAAAATCACATGTCCAAGTTAAAGATGAAATGGTTTTTCATCATACTATCACAGTTACAGAGTGTAGCCCACAGAGGAACAGAGATGGAGTTGATGTTCTGGCTGTAGAGAAGCAATATTTGGTGTCTTCAGAAGACGTACCCAGGACTCAAAGCATGAAGGGAGACTTGTCAGCAAATGAAATTATAGAGGCTTGTCCTTTATACTTAGAATATCATGAAAATGCAAAACAGCAAGCAACCAATGACCAAGCAACAATTGAAATGGAAGATGTACAACAGACCACTTCAGTTCAAGAGAGTACCCAAGTAGAAAATACCACTACAGATTTGGAGAAGCAAGATTTGGAGAATTTAGAGAAGGCGCATCGAACTCAAGACATGTCTCCTAACGAAAGTGTACAGGCCAGTCAATTGCTACTGGAAAATTATGAAAGTGCCAAAGATGATCAGACAGATGGCCAAGCAGCAGATGAAACTAATGTACAACAGACCACCACAGCTCAAGAGGCCAGTCTGGAGAACAACAATGATGGAGATGCTGCTGTGACTTTAGAGAAGCCATACATAGTTTCTTCAGAGGATGGACCTAGGACTCAAAACATAGAAGAGTTGTCTAATAATAAAAGTACGGAGACTAGTCATTTGCACTTTGAATCAAACAAAATTGCTAATCAACAACCAACAGATGACCAAGCAGCAGTTGAAATGAAAGATGTACAACATCAACAACCAACAGATCACCAAGCAGCAGTTAAAATGAAAGATGTACAACATACCACCACAGTTAAAGAAAATGACGGAGATGGGCTTGCTGTAAGTGATTTGGAGAAACAACATTTGATGTATTTAGAGAGTGTCTCTTGTAATCAAGACACAAATGAGGAAATGCCTCCTAATGAAAGCATACAGGCTGGTTATTTGCTCCTGGAAAATTATGAAAGTTCCAAAGAAGATCAGACTGATGGCCAAAAGGCAGATGAAATGGAGGTACACCAGACCACCACAGTTACAGAGAGATGTCAAGCAAATATCAGAGATGGAGATGCTGTTGTGGCTTTGGAGAAGCAATACTTAGTGTCTTCTCGAGATGGACCTGGGGCTCAAAACATGGAGAACTTGTCTACAAATAAAAATGTGGAAGCCTGTCATTTACACCTTGGATTTAATGAAAGTCTAAAACAACAATTTACAGATGACCAAGAAGCAGTTGAAATGAAGGATGTTGAACCATCTACCACAGTTGAAGAGATCTTTGCTGAAGGGGTTGTTGTCAGTGATTTGGAGAAACAAGATTTGGTGTATTTAGCGAGTGTTCCGAGTACTCCAGACACAAATGAGGACATACCTCCTAACAAAAGTGCACAAATTAGTCATCTGCACCTGAAAAATGATGAAAGCTCTGAAGAAAAACAGATAGACACTGAAGCGGCGCTTGAAATGGAGGTACAACAGACCACCATAAATCAAGAGAGTAGTCCAGAGTATAAAAGAGCTAGAGAGGCTGCTGTGACTTTGGAGGAGAAAGATTCGGATGTACCAATTAGCCAAGAAATGAAGGAGGATACGTCTTCAGAGGAGGAACCTAAGACTCAAAACATGGTGGCCTTCTGTAACCAAAGTGTGGAAGCTAGTCATTTGCACTCTGACTCTAACAAAATTGCTAAACAAGAACCAACAGATAATAAAGCAACAGTTGAAATGAAAGATGTACAACTTACCACCATGGTTAAAGAGAGTAAGGAAGATGTGGTTACTGTTAGTGATTTAGTAAAAGAGGATTTGGTGTACTTAGAGAGCATCCCTAGTACTCACAACACAAATGATATGCCATCTAATGAAAGTGTACAGACTAGTCACCTGCACCTGAAAAATGATGAAAGCTCCAAAGAAGAACAGATAGACACTGAAGCGGCGCTTGAAATGGAGGTACAACAGACCACCATAAATCAAGAGAGTAGTCCAGAGTATAAAAGAGCTAGAGAAGCTGCTGTGACTTTGGAGGACAAAGATTTAGCTGTACCAATTAGCCAAGAAATGGAGGATATGTCTTCGGAGGAGGAACCTAAGACTCAAAACATGGTGGACTTCTGTAACCAAAGTGTGGAAGCTAGTCATTTGCAGTCCGACTCTAACAAAATTGCTAAACAAGAACCAACAGATAATAAAGCAACAGTTAAAATGAAAGATGTACAACGTACCACCATGGTTAAAGAGAGTAAGGAAGATGTGGTTAGTGTTAGTGATTTAGTAAAAGAGGATTTGGCGTACTCAGAGAGCATCCCTAGTACTCACAACACAAATGATATGCCATCTAATGAAAGTGTACAGACTAGTCACCTGCACCTGAAAAATGATGAAAGCTCCAAAGAAGAACAGATAGACACTGAAGCGGCATTTGAAATGGCGGTACAACAGACCACCATAAATCAAGAGAGTAGTCCAGAGTATAAAAGAGCTAGAGATGCTGCTGTGACTTTTGAGGACAAAGATTCGGCTGTATCAATTAGCCAAGAAATGAAGGAGGATATGTCTTCAGAGGAGGAACCTAAGACTCAAAACATGGTGGACTTCTGTAACCAAAGTGTGGAAGCTAGTCATTTGCACTCTGACTCTAACAAAATTGCTAAACAAGAACCAACAGATAATAAAGCAACTGTTGAAATGAAAGATGTACAACGTACCACCACGGTTAAAGAGAGTAAGGAAGATGTGGTTACTGTTAGTGATTTAGTAAATGAGGAGAGCATCCCTATTACTCACAACACAAATTATATGCCTTCTAACAAAAGTGTACAGACTAGTCACCTGCACCTGAAAAATGATGAAAGCTCCAAAGAAGAACAAATAGAGAATGCAGCAGCAGTTGAAAGTGAGGTACAACAGATCACCACAATTCAACAGGGTAGTCCAGAAAAAAACAGAGATGGAGATGCTGCTGTGGCTTTGGAAAAACATTACTTACTATCTTCAGGAGATGGACCTGGGACTGAAAACATCGAGAACGTGTCTACAAATAAAAGTTTCGAAGCCTGTCATTTACACCTTGGATTTAATGTAAGTCTTAAACAACAATTAACAGATGGCCAAGAAACAGTTGAAATGAAGGATATTCAACCATCCACCACAATTGAAGAGATTAATGCTGAAGGGTTTGTTGTTAGTGATTTGGAGAAACAAGATTTGGTGTATTTGGCGAGCGTTCCGAATGCTGAAGACACAAATGACGACATGCCTCCTAACAAAAGTGCGCAAACTAGTCATCTACACCTGAAAAATGATGAAAACTCCAAAGAAGAACAGATAGAGAAGACAGCAGCAGTTGATAGTGAGGTCCAACCGACAATTCAACAGGGTTGTCCAGAAAAGAACAGAGATGGAGACACTGCTGTGGCTTTGGAAAAGCAATACTTAGTGTCTTCAGAAGATGGACATGGGACTCGAAACATCGAGAATGTTTCTACACATAAAAGTTTAGAAGCCTGGCATTTACACCTTGGATTTAATGAAAGTGTAAAAGAAGAATTAACAGATGACCGAGAAGCTGTTGAAATGAAGGATGTCCAGCCATCCACCACAATTGAAAAGATTAATGCCGAAGCGGTGGTTGTTGGTGATTTGGAGAAACAAGATTTGGTGTATTTAGCGACTGTTCCGAGTACCCAATACACAAATGACAACATGCCCCCTAACAAAAGTGCGCAAACAAGTCATCTGCACCTGAAAAAGGATGAAAGCTCTACAGAAAAACAGATGGACACTGAAGCGGCACTGGGAATGGAGGTACAGCAGACAATTAATCAAGAGAGTAGTCCAGAGTATAACAGGGCTGGAGATGCTGTGGTGGCTTTGGAGGAGAACGATTCCGTTGTACCAATTAGCGAAGAAGTGAAGGAGGATATGTCTCCTAATGAAAGCATGGAAACCAATTGTTTGCAACAGGAACATGAAGACACTGCTATAAAAGATCTGCCAAATAAAATTGGAGTCCAACCAACTGCCACTGTACTTGAAGGTATTCCACAGAATTACAGAGATGGAGATGCTGCAGTGGCGCCAATGGAGAAGCAAGATTTGATTTTTACAGTCTTAAGTACAGAAGAAACAAAGGATGACTTGCGCCTGACAAATGAAAAAACTTTGAACAAAGAAAAAACAGATGGCCTAGCAACAGATGTAATGGAGGAGCTAAAACAGAACACCACAGTTCAAGAGGGTACTCCACAGAGTAGCAAAGATAGAGATGCTACCGCGCTGTCAGAGAAGCAACACCTGGTGTCTTCAGAGGATGGATTTAGGACTCAAAATGTGGAGGAACTATCTACTAATCAAGGTATGGAAGCCAGTCATTTGCACCCTGTATCTGATGAAATTGCTGGAAAACCACCATCAGATGACCAGGCAACAGTTCAAATGAAAGATGTACTAGATACCACCACAGTTACAGAGAAGGGTAGAGATCAAGTCACTGTGACTGATTTGGAAAAAGATTTGGTGGATTTAGAGCAAATCCCTTGTACTCAAGATACAAATGTGAACATTTCTCCAAATGAAAGTGTGCAAACTAGCAATCTGAACCTGAAAAATGATGAAAGCTCCAAAGAAATATATATAGACAGTGAAGCAGCAGTTGAAATGGAGGTCCAGCAGACTGCTGTAGTTCAAGAGAGAAGTCAAGAGTATAACAAAGCAGGAGATACTGTTCTGGCTTTTGCTGAGAAAGATCCGGTAACACCAATTAGCCAAGAAATGAAGGAGGACCTGTCTACTATTGAAAGCATGGAAACAAGTTGTTTGCAACTAGAAAATGAAAACTCTGAAATAAAAGATCAGACAGATCAAATGGAAGTGCAACAGACCGACACAGTTCCAGAGACAAATTTACAGAGTAACAGAGATGAAGATGCTGCTGCGGCACCATTGGAGAAGCAAATTTTGGTGTCTTCAGAGGATAGCTCAAGTACTCAAGAAATGAAGGATGACTTGCATCTGGAAAATGAAAAACCTCACAGCAAAGAACAGACCAATGTCCAAGCAGCATTTGAAATGATGGAGCTAAAAAACAACACCAACATTTTAGAAAGTTCCACACCATCTGGTGAAGTTGCCAATGTGCCCACTGATCCTGCTCTTGTAGAGAAAGGTGTGCCTACAGAGTTTGAGATTGTTGCTGATGTTTCTGAACACCTGGACAATGATCTCCCAGTGACGGAACCTTTGGTCGCCCCTGGGGCGGAGCTCCCAGATGGTACATCTGAGGAATATATCATTCTCGAGCCAGTCACGGAAGAAAAAATTCATTTAGATATCGTCTCTGAAGCCGCTGCAGCATCAGGTCTGTCCGACGACTGTATGACGAACCAGGTGGATCCAAAAAGCACGTCCTTGGCTCTAAATGGGCCCCAACAGACGTTGCTCTTGAAGGCTGAAGAGCAGACTGCTATGGTCGAAGATGTAGTGACACCTTCAAGTGAAAAGACAGAAGCTGTAACTACACCACCTCCAGCAGAGCCTAATGAATTAACGCCGGACCATATAGTTCAGCCATCATCTACTGTGTTAGAGTCGGCTGATTCTCAATCTCAAGTGGCGACAGAAGCTTCCGGGGGTGACATGGCCCTGCAGGAGTTTCAAATTCTGCAGGATATGGAGATCGGACAAGAGATCGTTGTGGCCGAGGTTGGGATTGAAGAAGAGAACAATGTTGTGGTTTTAGAAAAAGGCACCGTTCAAGGACTTTTGCTTCAAAAGGCAGCAGAAAAGCAAGTAGATGAAGCTGTCTCAAAGACAAGCGATCCCTCTGCCAAGCCTGTTGTTAACAGTAGCATTTCTATTGAGAAGCCCAAAAAGCAAGAAATGAACACCCAAGCGAGAACCAAAGCACGTCTAGCTGCTTTGGCAGAACAAAAAGCTGCTGCAATGAAAAGGACAGCCAACAGGCAGCAGCTCAACCTCTTGGCCCTGTGTCATGAAATTGCCGAGGACATTGCCACAGACAGCATGCTGTTAAAGAGGATTGAGGAGGAAAAACAAGCGGCGGCGGCTAAAGGTGAGGCCACCAAGAAGGAAAATCCACCTGAGAAAGAACAGGAAGTAACCGCTGTTGACGTCAAGCCTCCTGCTGTAAATGAAAGCTCCTCAGCAACGGTTCCCCCTGCTGAGGAGCCCCCTGTAGTGCAGCCTCCCATTGCTGAAACCAAGCAGGTGGAGGATCCTCCAAAGAGGCGCTTTTTCGTCTCACAAGTATCTGTTCCTCTGAAGGTACACGAGAAAAAGAAGTTAACTCGATATCAAAAGTTAAGACAGGTCGAACTGCAAAGGGAAAAGATGTCATGGGCACGCATGAAGAAAATGAAGTCAGACCAGGCAAATCAAATATTTTCTGACATGGACTGGCAGGCATCAATGATTTCACCCACTCTGTTTTCCATCAATGCCCCCAATTCCACAAAAGCGATCACCGACCCAGCGCCTAAAACCAACTCATCTCCTCTTCCAAGTCCTGCCTTAAGTAGCAAACCTGCATCGCCCAAGTCCGAAGCTCCGCTAGTGGATGTCCTCGAAACTGAAGCTCCTAAAACAGAACCTCCTAAAGAAGACGCCTCCAAAACTGAACCGGAAATAAAAACCGAAACTCTGAAAACGCAAATGCCTCCTACTGAACCTGCTAAAGCTGAAACCACAAGGGTAACAAGACAAAGCAGCAAGGCTCAAACCTCTAAGGTAACCACACCTCCGGCTCCCACCCCGAAAGTCACCAGGTCGTCTACCAGGAGGTCTCTGCCGGCTGTACCCCCGCCCATGCCCAACGGACTTAAGGCATCAAAACCTCAGCCTGTGGAGTACAAGCCATACAAACCACGACCCAGGTATTCACCTGATGATTTTGAACTTGACGATGACCCTTTACCAGCGCCTCCAAAGAGGACTATTCCTCTGCCCAGGTCTAACCAGACCCACTGTCAATCTAGACCCCTGGTTCAGTCGAAAGCCACACCTCAACTTGTCAGCCAGGCAAAACTTAAATCCTCAACCACCTCTGCTGGACAAATCCCTGGTCAATCAAAGCCCATCACTTCAACCGCTCCTCAGTCCAAGCCTACATGTTCTCTTCGTCCACAACTTTCTATCACTTCAACACCTCAGTCCAAAACCTCCATGGCATCTGCTCCTACCAAATCGTCTCCCTCAACTGTAGTTCTGCAACCAAAACCCACCCCGGCTGTGGTTCAGTCACAGCAGGCGGCATCTGTTTCGCCCCAACCAACTCAAACCACCCTTCCAGTGGTTTCTAACACATCCCAGATAAAACCTTGCGGTCCCCAGCCAGATATCACTCCAGCTCCTGCAAAAAATGCCCAAGTAATGGCAGCGACAGACCCGGAAAGCAAGGTAACAACTTTTAATCAATTTCAAGTTATTAACAATTTTTATTGTTATTTTATTTAAATCTCTGGTTCTTATTTAGGTTGCCACTGTTTTAAGTTCATCAAGTCCACCTAAAAGCCCTCCTCCCTCGAAAGAGAACTCGTCTGATGCGCAGCAATGCGAAGCAAAACCTGAAGGTCGGCAGTTTTCTGGTTCCCTGCCTCTTTATGACTTCTGTTGTTTACAACAGCCATTGTTTTCCTTACAGTTGCTGATCAGTGCCAAAAGACTGATATCTTTAAGACAAGCACAGATGAATCACAACCATCTTGTCAAGAGTAAGTCCCTCTGTTTTCCTCTGAACTGCAATCTGTATTCATTATATCATTTTTTGCAGTGGTGCGCTAAAGCAGCAGGATGCAGCGACTCCACTCTCTGAGGCGTGTTTACAAAAAGAAGTAAAGAAATTAAAGGAGGGCGACAAAGACAGCAGTCAAACTATAATTGTAGGTCGATTAGTCGAAAACCTTCTCCTTTCAGCGTATAGAGATATTTACGACCCTTATACCCCAGGATGCTGGACAGAAACACTTTGGAGCTGTGGCCTGCAGCGTGTGCGGGATGCTGTACTCTGCCGCCAACCCTGAGGATGAATCGCAGCATTTGCTCTTCCACAATCAGTTCGTCAGTGCGGTTAAATATGTGGTGAGACGACGGAACGTTTTCGTAACTTGTTAATGTACTGTTGAATGTTTGTTATATCGTGATCTGTTATTTTATTAATTCCAGGGCTGGAAAAAGGAGAGGATCCTGGGAGAATTTCCTGATGGCAAAATCATTTTGGTCCTGCCGGATGATCCCAAATATGCTCTAAAGAAGGTACAGGAAACTGATTTTCAAATAACCTGTTTAAAACAGACCCCATTGAGAATTGTAGCGATATTTTGCCTATAGTTTGACCTTTAAAGGGGAAATGTGAACTAAGGTTGGCCAACCATGTTTTTGAATAATATCAATGGCTAAACAATTATAAGCATATTTTCATTATATTTTTAACGCAACCCTTCCAGATAGTTTGTATAACCCATAGCAACGCCCCTGACAACGAAAATGCTTTTCTTCGGCAATCTTCGTAAATCTTCGGAAATTACGCCACACCGGGAAGTGCGAGAAAGTCCGCCATAGAACAGTATTGTTTGTTGCATTGCTTCTCGGTAAGATGCCACGGCGGTGTGTGGCGATGTGTTCTCACTCAAACGAAAAATTGTATGAGTGGCCAAAGGATAGCAGGGCACATAAATGGACATCTTTCGTTCGCACGAAGTGAATTAATTTCACGCCATCATCGAGTAGTGTTCTCTGCTGCAAACACTTCGAAGATGCCTGCTTCCTTAACCGGTCTGCTTATGATCAAGGATTTGCAAAAAAGTAAGTGTGATTTTTGGGTAGATGACTGATGACTTTGTCAAAGCAGAGCTGCCAACTGTTGTGGAATGTACAGTAGAAGCTAGCGACGTTAGCCGAAAGCCAACTCGTGGCAATAGTCGTGGCATAGTTGTTGTTGTGTTCGCTAGTGTTACGTCCCAAGGACGGCTCGCGAAGGGCGTAACATAAAACGAGCCACACAATTTCACAAGTGGTACAAAATTTACACAACAAACTCGCAATGAATATGGTAAATGGTGTTATATAGTGCTTTTCCACCTTTCAAGGCAATATGTACAAAATGTAGATGAAGCGCGGCTTCAGGGTAAGCCCAGGCCAAACAAACAAAAGGAATCTACACTTGAACCCCAACCGCGAACTAAACCCTGATCATGAAAAAGAACGAAGAAAAGACAGCCACTACCCTAGCTTCTTACGCTAAAAAAAACCAGGAGAAAACAGAAATGGAGACTTACCCCTTCTTGCTTCAGTGCTCTTATTTACAGTGGTGAACAAAAACGATCCAATAACGAATAAACACAAAAGACCTCACTGAAAAAGCGGGAGTGTATCAGACTAGCGATCAAATGCAAACGAGCGTGAATGGCGAGCTAACAGCTGCGAGGAGGACCGCGGCAGAATGCTGTCAAATGTGAACGTTGACAGCTCAAGTCCCGCAGTGAATCATGGGAAATGTAGTCTCGGGACAACACTGAAGTGGTGCTTTGTAATGTGTTCGCTTTTGTAAAAAAACATTTCCTCACGCCATTAGACGCCACTTCCTTCCGATAGCCCCAGGAAGTAGTAGTAGCTGGAAGTACGAGGCGATCCGGAGATGAGCGACAAGCAAAACTTTGCGGTCGAATGTGGCGGCAGTCCGCTATTATTTTGTTTTCTTATTGTTGCCACAATAAAGTGGAGAAAACCATCAACGACTCATCTCCTTCTACCCCCCCCCCCCCCAACGTTTTTATATTACTATTTTATATGCATGAGCGCTGCCGGATCTGCCAAAATGAACATGCAGTCTGATTATTATTTTTTTAAACAATGTCATCAGATAGACAAAAACATAAAATTATGTGCAAATGCCTGCATCTTCAAATCATGAACATAATGACTGCCTATATCTTACCAATCTTGTAATCTCGATGGGTCTTGTCTCCATTCGATGTCAGGTAGTCTGGGCACATTGTTTGCATCCTGATTAGCATCTGGCTAATACATGTACGATCCAACATAAAATTCCAACCTCCTCCTCCTTTTCCTCCAACTCTTCAAAAACTTGGGTCTCCTCACTTGCGCTTGATCTATCACTTATATCGCTGTTGAAGCATTGTTTGAAGGGCTTTGTAGGGCGGCCGTATGGAGCGCTCCCATCGCTGTTCTCGGTGTGACGTATCACTTCCAGGTTCGTCCCCTTTCAGGCTCGAACTTCGGAAACGCGATTATTTTGTAAAAATATACAACATATAAATTATTTTTTTCATGCTTTATTTGTTGGACAATGTTTAATTACTTTAATTGTGACCCTATTTGGCATGTTATGAAATTACTTCACATTACAGTTTTAACTAGACTACATGCTATTTGTCAAATGTATCAGGTTGAGGAGATCCGTGAGATGGTCGACAATGATCTTGGCTTCCAGCAGGTGGGGACAAAGTGTCCTTCGCTGACTAAAACGTTCCTCTTCATCACCAACGACAAGAAGGTTGCAGGTTGCCTCATAGCAGAGCACATAAATGAGGTTAACCCACCAAAACATTACGATGCTTTTCTTTGCTCAACAAACATCTGACACTGGACCACATTGGTGCATTTCACAGGGCTACAGGGTGATCGAGGAACCGGAACCTGAAGGCTCTGAGCGGGAGAAGGTGTTGTTTGAACGCCAGAGGGCTTGGTGTTGCTCCACCACGGCCGAACCAGCACTCTGCGGTATCAGCCGAATTTGGGTGGTGAGCATGATGAGACGACAAGCCATCGCCTCGCGTTTGGTCGAGTGCCTCAGGTCAGTACGGACTCGTTGCCGTTTAGTCGTCAGTCAAATCAACCATTTATCGTATTCTTTCAACAGAAACAACTTCATCTTCGGTTCCTACCTGAGCAAAGATGAGATCGCCTTCTCAGACCCAACGCCTGACGGAAAACTTTTTGCCACGCATTACTTTGGCACCTCACAGTTTTTGGTGTACAATTTTGTCAGTGGGACACACCCACAACCGACCAAAACTGACTCTGTATGACGGTTGACCCCGGAGGTAAGGGCGACGCCAGGAGTGGACTCCCCCTCGCCAAATGATGTCTGATGGACCTCTTTTCTTCCCCACAAAAAATACCTTGGTTCCAAACTCAGGATGAACAAATTCACTTTTGACATACACAAATCAGATTTATTTGGAAGGCACATTTAGTGGAACCCCCCGAGGTTTGTGGCCACCCTGAAAAGAAGAAATAATTACACTACAAGAACATTTTGGGAATCAGAAAAAATGAGAGAGAAAAAAAAGAAAAATCTGATTTTTTTTTTTTTTTTTAGCTAAAACAAAAAATCTTAATGCCCAACTTTTTTTGGGAAAATATATGGCTTTGCTCTGGTACTACAACTAAAGTCTCAAAATTGTACTTCTCAAATATACTATTTGTTTTCTTGAAAAACGTAGCTTCTTTGTTGTTCTATGACCTTAATCTGGAGAATATTTGATTTATCTGAAAAATATTCCACTGTTTTAAGACTTTAATCTTAATCTGTATCTTTACAACTAGCTCATTTAGCTCAAATTTTGATCTTGTAGTGTTTTTTTTTGTAAATCAAATTTTCACTGCGGCCCAAATACTCTTATTATATATATGTATTTTTTAATCCCATTTACCCTTTTATTCCCGCCATCACGTTTTCTCACATTTCAAATAACTGCGGCAATTTCAGATCAACTTGTTCTCATCTGAGGAAATGTTTAGAACTGAAGCTTGGGCATTTTTTTTGTTCAGTATTTTTTTTTTTATAAATCACCTTTTTGCCTGTTTTTCCCAAGCTGAGCCATTAACTGTTCGCCATTAAAGCGGCAGGGCATTGTAACCTATACTGTAAGAATTATTTTTTTTCATACAGTCTGTCCAATTTGCTTTGTTGTTACGCCTGAATTTAACAGTGTGACATATTTTGTTTTCATTTTATTTTTACATAGTTATTAGTGCACATTATCTTCCTATCAACTTACACTGTACTATATCAAATGGTCTTGTAGATAATGCGTACTATAACATTTATAATAAACAATGTGGAAGGTCTTAAAGGCTCTTTTTTCCTCTCCCTCCCTCTCATGACTTTGTGCATACTTTTGGTTCATACAAAAAATGTAAATATTTATTTAAATAATAAACTGTAAAAGCATTACTGCCTTTGCCTGCTCACTTTCTCTTAGCAGGGACATTGAGCAGCGACACCTAGTTGCCTGTGGGGTAAGTATCTAATTTCTTGAAGTATTTCAAGCATTTAAGTAAGTTATAACTGGTGTGTTTTGCTTTTCTTTTAGTACATTCCTCAATGCTCCTGTCACAACACGGGCCGCTCGCGAAAACAAGCTTGGATCAACACAAAAGCTTCCTCAAGCTGGGAAATGTGATAGCGATCAGGTCGGTACTAAAAACAACCATCTTGATTATTTGTGTGTAGGAGTGACAGTGCTGTTGTAAATGAAACACAGGGAAAATTACACTTTTTAATTCCTCACCAGAGTTTAAAGACACAAATTTGTCACAGCTGCCACTTTGTCAAACATTTAGACTGCTCTCTTGAGAACACAATTTTAGTTACACATAACATCTAATAACACTTTAACAAGGTACAAACATACTGATAAATATCAGTTAAGATGTCAAAAATCTGTATGCGTATACATGCTTTACAAAGTACAAAAAAATATACTGTACAGTCTGACCTAAACCTTAGGTCAAATGATAGCTGCTCCACCTCACCTGTTATCTGACATCTGCTAGGACTTGATCTCTCCTAAGAGCTTTAAAACCAGATTACGCTAATTCTTCCGAGAGCTTCTGTTCTGTTGATGGACAAAAACCGTGAGCAGAAAAAGATCAAAACACACACCTATATTTACATGAGTAGTTGTGGAAGCTCTGAATGTTGACAGTAGGGGTGTAACGGTAAGTAGAAAAATCATGGTTTCGGTGGTTACCTTGTTAAAACTTTGTACAGTGAAAGAGCTAATTCCTAATCATGTAAACAGGAAACTTTCAGAAATTTAAACTGCAAGCAGCTACTATGTTCAGTGTGGGAACTTGGCATTATATTGAAAATCCATGTACCATTGCACCCCTAGTGGACAAACCTAACATCAAAATGAATTGATTGTTCATGCCAAGGCTATGGCAACATGGGGAAAAAGTAGGCACCAAACATTTATGGGCTATCCCTTCACAAGATGGGACAGTTTTCGCCACAGAAGTTATACAACACATCCAACACATCAGGTTCCTGAAGGCTTCGTGTCACTGCACCATGTCCTTTTTTGGGTTGTGATACCACCACAGACTCTCCATCTGCTGGGCTCTCCACCAATGGATGCACCTTGTTGTCCAGCATCCCAACAACAGAGCCGTTCCTCTCTGGCTTCGTTTTGGAGGCAATCTCCAGTTTTGCTTCTGGCATGTTCAGTTCGTCCTGACATAACTCTGAGTCACTAGTGTGTGGCAAGGAGAAATAGGTACATATTTTTGACTTTTTAGGGTCCTCTGGCTCAGATGTGGTGCTGAAAAGGGAGTAGGGTGTGTCTTCAAGTGTGTCCTCATAGCCATCTTCATTTTGGACAGTGTTGATCAAATTTTTGTTGATTCCAGTTGGATCAGAAACTGATTTCCGGATCAGTGCGTTCTCCCTAATTAGCCATCGACCCTCATCGATGGGAACACTGTCACCAGGCCCGACTTGTGCATTGAAAGCGATACAGCGGGTGGCCTCGGTGAGGGTGTCCAGAGCGTTGGCTGAGTTGAAGAAAGACAACTCTGACCCTGCTTTGTATCGGACAGTGTGAAAGGGCGAGAAAATACTGGAGTACTTCTTTTTGGTTCTGGGAGCAGACGGGGGTCTCTCAATGGCTTTGCTCTTCCCGTAAAGCCTTTCAATTGTTCTTCTCACGAAGCCTTTGCTGATGGACTTCCTGACAGGATCATCTTCACCGCTTGACTGCTCGCTGGACGTTCGCGTCTGATAGCCACCACTGTCTGACATTTCGGACGATAGGCCCTGCTTTGCATTTTCTGCAGAACTCTTTGCCAGGAACATTTCCCGGATGTACTTGACCCTGTTACATTCAGGTTCCAGGGTCACCACACCACTGGAGTCGTAGCTAAATGATAGTGATGACTGTGGGGCAGATCGGGTGCACTGCTGAAATGTTTCTGTTGAGTTATCAGACACAAGCGAGAACTTTTTGGGATGTTCCTTGGTATAACTTGTCTTCTGGGCATCAGCAACCTGCTTTTCCAGAAGACTCACTCTTACTGCAACAGGCTGCGGGGTCTCTTCATCAGAGTAATCTTTGGCAACTTCTAGTTTGTCACATTTTGTTTCTGTCATAGCGTGTTCTTCCTCCGAGCCTGATGCTTTATCGTAAAAGCTCAAATCTTCGTCACCGGAGCTTGGAATTTGCTCGTATTCAAGCGCCAATGACTCTGCATGGTCTTCACAAGCACTCTGCTCGTTGCCACTGTCACCATAAGACTGAGGATGTCCTTTCTGTGGATTGGAGTCATCCCCTTCTTTGCCCTGCATTGTGTGTACGTGTTCTTCATCATTCTCCTCTTCATTGCAGCCAGGTTGAAGTTCTTTTGGAATATTCTTCAATCCCTTGTCTTCAACCTCTGGCTGAGCTTCATCCAGATCCTGTTCTTTGCTTTCAGCCATTTTTTGGTCATTTTCCGGACCTGACTTCCTGCAGCGATTCAGTTCCACATAGTAATCTTGACCATGTGGATCATCCTCATGAATGATGGCAGACTGAGAGATGTGTTCCAAATTAATTTTCTGCCCATCGTTATGATCTTGTGCCAACTCATAGTTTTGTTCTTCCATCCCAAAACTGCATTCTTCAGAATTACCCTTCAGCTTCTCTTGACTCGTGCCAAATGAGCCAGCTGAGAGAGACATGAGTTCAACTTTAAGGTTCTCGGGTATGTCAAGCCCTTCAATGAGGTCATCAATGGCCTGTTCCTCTCGATATATGCCTCCAGGATTTTGGAAGCCCTGCCAGCTGCTGAGGAGCTGCCATGAGGCTGACTCTCGTAACGCTGACACCCTCTCTTTCAAGTGCTGGGAATTCTTCATGTTAGCAATTTCTCTCAGTGAGTCAATCATTCTCAAAGCCTCAGCGCAGCTCACCTCATTTATTCTCAACTGATCAACATTGAGGTTGGTGATGCCCTCCTTCAAGGCCACGATGGACAAGAACGCCAGGAGGACTTTGGACGAGGAACCGAACGTAGATGCCACATGGAAAGACAAATCTGGAACGCTGTTGGACTTATCCAAGCATGACAGACGTTTGCGTTGAGTAATTTCCCGGATAGACTTGATGGAGTAGTAAATGTTCTCAAAGACGTGCTGCGGGTTTGGCTGGTTGGTGATGTTTGGCAAATGTGCTGTTAATTTTGTGTCGTATGTGTATTTCTCTTGATCTGGCTTTTGGAGCTCATCAGTTTTATTAGTAGTTTCACCAGAAAATATCTGTTTTATGGGCTGGAGAGTGTTCAACTGCTTTCTCTGGGACGGTGTTTTCCTTATATCTGCAGCCTCTGAATCTGATGATAAGTGCTTGGAGAGCATTTTTCTTTTGGACTTGCGTCTGGAAGGTGGCGATGCCAAATCCATTGATTTGGAATGTGTGGTCTGTTTGCTTTGATAGGATTTGGATAGTGTTTGTCTTTTCTTTAGTGAGGGGCTGATATTTGGTGACGTTTTCTTGACTGTAGGAGGTCGTTGTAACGACTTGGACCTTTTGGGAAGTTCAGAAACTGCATTTTTGGGTTTTGATTGTGGACTATGCATAATTTTTGGTGATGATGCCGCCTTTGGGTTGAATAATGGCTGATTATTTGGAGGAGTTGGAACATCACTTGACAGCATACTGACTGATGAAAGTCTCTCTTCTGAGAGACTATTTGGAGAAACTGAAGAGCTGCTCTTTGGATCTAAGAGTGAAGGCTGTTTTTCTTCATTGTTACTTACCGTAAATTGATCCATACAAGACTTTCTTAGTGACATTTTCCTTTCCAGAGACACATTGCTGACCAAAGGCACCCTCTTGATAGAGGTAGATCTTGATAGTGTTTCTTCCTCTTTTGGAACCTCTGCCTCCAGCAGTTGAGCCATTTTCATGACATGCTGGGCATGCGGTAAAGCCTCAGCAGATGGCGGGTGATTATCCAGTGTTTGACTGCTTCCTGCTGCCTGCACGCACCTTTGGTTGCAGGCCACGTGATCACTGGGAATTGCTTCTTCCATCATTTCGTCTTGGGGTGGATGAGGTAGAGGTAGATCCATTGAAAGAACATTAGAAGGTTCTTGGAGTCCCGCCTGGTTTTCAGTGTTACTGCCAGGTGGAGTTTCACGTTTGGTTTTAGTGTGGTCTTTTACCGCTTCCCCACTAATCTGATGGCTTAGTGAAGCCATATTGTTCTCTAAAGACTGGATCCTATATCTTACAGAAGTTGTCCGTACATCGTCAGGCAACATTTGTATGTTTAATTCTCTCACTTTCTCATCGGTGGGAAGAAGACCATTTTCTGTGCTGTTGGCCTTTGTTTGGAAGCCAGTAGTTTGGTTTGGATGTGATTTCTTCAACCAGTTCTGGACATATTCATTAGCAACAGAGCTGGAAGAGTCAAAAGCAGGCAGCGACATTTGCTTGCTGACGTCATGATTCTCGTCTCGATGCACTGTCGTCTGCCGTGTTGGCGCTCCCTGTTCCTTGCCTACTTTTGGATTCTGCAGTCGTTTTTGTTGGCTTTTGGTTAATGTTTTTTGGATCTTTGCTGTAGTGTTCCCTTCCACGCTTTTGGTCGTTCTCCTCTTGAGCTTCTTCGGGCTTTTTGCTGCTTGTAATTTATTCCCATAAATCTTCCTGATGAACCCTGCACTAGAGAAAGAGGTTGCTTTCTTGCGTTTCTTTGCATCTACTTTTTCTCTCTGCCGTTTACCAGGTGATAGAAGACGTCTAATGCCTTTGTTGGTCACTTTGACCTTTCTTCTTGACTTTGGTCGTATTTGATATTCTTTGCCTTTGGTGTATTTGTCTACCGGTTGCCTTGCTTTTACTGTGCTATGTTTAGAAGAAGGAAAGTCTAATGTTACTGACTTGTTCCTTGCCTTCCAGATGCTTACAGACTCAGAGGCTGTCGAGGGTCCCCAGGACTCGTGTTCATGGTCCTCATTTGTGCGTAGATGTCCAGTTTCTGAAGTACCTGGCCTATTAAAAGAACCTACATTTGCATTGTAATTATCCTGGCAAGATTGCTGTTCATAGATATGCAAAACAGTTTCTGTGATCTCCTCCCCGCTGGATTCCGCGTGCATGATTTCTGACAATTTACATAATGACACATTTGTGTTGTTCATGCTATTAGCGTCCATAGAGCTGAGCCTTCTAGGTTTGGGAATCGGTCTGGTGCTGGTCTGCTTGACAACACAGTACTGCTCCATCAAGGCTCCGTTTTCTGTCTCTTCCCTGTAAGAGTAAGATCCAGTGGATCTAATGCTTTCAAATGAAGCTTGCTTCTTTGTGATTTGTTTATGTCCCGGTGTTGGTGCTCTGTTTGGAGATGTCGCCTGGATTTTGACTATGTCTTCTTCGTAGCTGCTTTGACTTAAAACCCCGTTGCCTAGCGAGGGTGGGTCCTCGTCATGGTCATCTTTGTTTTCATCCTTGTTGATGGTGTCGTTGGAGGAGATGGGATCTGTTAAGTCCGGTGTGGCAGCACAGACTTCCTGCTCAGACTCGGGCTCAGTCAAACCAGCCATGTTAAGCTGACTAGACATGCTCGAACGGGTCAGGGTTGTCGTCCAATGGAGGGTCTCCTCCTCCTTAACAGTCAAGCGCACCCTCATTTCCACTGTCATGCTGCCATCCTGGTTGACTCTGAAAGACTTTTCAATGTCGTCCTCATCAGGCAGCACACACTCCTGATCCTCCCCCTCTGTTTCGGCGACGACATGTCCAGACTCGTACTCCACTGAGTTGGTGGGGGGGCTTGGCAGGTCGCATGAGCTTTCCATGAGTGAATTGTGAATCTTATTCACGATGTAGCGCTCTGAAGATGTGGAGAAATTTCTGGACTTTCTGGAGCCGTAAGATGGTGACTTCTTTTTTCCTTATCAGCAAAGAAGGTCAGAAGAATTCATTCAGCAACGGAGAACGAGGAAGATACGCGGGAGGCATGAAGGAAGAAGAAAGACAATCAATTAGAAAGTTGGTCAGTCTATGAGTAGCTTCACAGACACTGTATGTAGGTCATCTGGGGTGTTATGCATGATATCACGTCAGCAGATTCATAGGCTTTATCGTGTCATACCAGGTAGATTACATGGGTCACATGACAGAAGGCCCCACTGTATTAAAGTGAATTAGACTTACGGTTTAGAGCCTTCAGTCTCCTGATGCTCATTCTGTTGGCGGATGGCCTCATAGACCCTGGTGACTTCTGGGTGTTGTAGTTTGCCTGCTTGAATGGCTCTTTGCCTGCGGCTACCACCACTCCAGAGCACAACATCAAGCTTGGGAGTCCTTCCACCTTTGGTTAACGGATCAAAAGAGTTACTTTTCATAAACGAAAAACAACAACACAATTACATTGAAAAGTTTAACTTAAAACCATGGCTGAAAACATTTTTGTGCATATCACTGGGATGTTGACCAGTAGCCTTACATGGCACTAGAATGCAGTGCAAAGGATTAGGGTGGGTGCTAAAGAAGCTTAAGACTTCCCCTTATAGGTCTGCCATTTACAGTGCAGCAAAATAAGTTCTAAATGGGTCAGTCATGCAGCTTCCCAAAGGGGAAACATGAAACATTATGAATGTACTTACGCGTCTGCCGTCAGCAGTATGAAGCTTCACTACGGGGAACTGCAGCAACTCTGAAATATATTCCAGAATCCACTCAAACGTCGTGGCGGTTCTTTTTTGGAGCACCACTGTGTGTTTGTTTGAAGGTTCTCCATTCCGAAAGACCACAAGTCTCTTTGGCGTTTGCACAAGCACGGGTTCCTGCTGCCCGGGTAAGCCCCTGGCTCGCTGCAAGGTCCGGCGGCGAGAGCTCACAGGCCTGGCGTGGTACCAAGGCGCCAGCTTCTTCCTGGCAAGCGCTAGGTTGATGGGCTTCACTTTCCGGCTGTCGGAGCATATGTAGGACTTGCCGTCCTCTAGCTCATCCAGCGTGTTGATGGCATGCACTCCTCGGGGCGTGGTGATGTTCCTTACCCCAAACGCAAGGGGTACCTTCTTGGACAGACTGTCCAAGAGGGCGTCAAACGTTTTGAAGGTGCGGTTGTTGACCACCATGCGCAGGCCGCTGAACTGAGGATCGCCACTCTTGTAGAAGCACACGCGCTTGGACGGAATGGGGTTGGTGACGCTCGCATAGCGAGGGGTGCCAAAGGTGCGCAGACTCCCCGATGACTGGTCTGGGGGGACCCTGCGTAGGCCCGACTCGTTCATCTCTGATGGTCTACTGCAATGGAAGAGAAGACAGTTTGATATTTTGAAGTACTACATTCACTGTAGAATACAAAAAATACTTTTGATGGTTCATCAAAACCTGAAGTAGGTCAACAAATTTTGCGTAGGAGGACAACGTGACTTGCCACAGGCGAACATATGTTGTTTACCTCAAAGAATCAGTCCTCAAATAACAACTTGATCGGACTTTTGGGAAAGATGCCAACGCAAACGTGATTCCCTGCTTAGGGATTGCAAACCCAGTGGCACGTTGAACAAATCAGAAGTTGAAATTTGGAATTTTAAAAACGTCTCAATAGAATTGAACAGAAAGTCATTCCTTTTGGAGCAAATCCGATAAAGATAGACCTGGAAAGTTAGCAGTTAGTTAGCCCAGAACATTTTACGTTTTGAAATTCTCAGGGTGCAACTTAGGCAAATACTCACTTTGGAATTCAACGACAATAAAATATGAAACATTTTTCCCTTTGTTCATCCAATTTGGACAGATCATGACATCGTGCAATAATTTGGCACACTGAAAATATGGTGTTAGGGCCCAGTCATGACAGCTCGCTGCTTTAATTGAGCTAATACAGGCACTGTCCAACAAATTAGACCATGTGAATTTCTTAAATGTATATAGTTAATTCCCATTGAAAAAAAAAAAAAAAAAGTTTTCAAACATCTTTTTCAAAGGAAGCGTAATAAGCAACAAAATAACTTGAATCATTAGAGTTTTCTGTAAAATAGAAATTCACGAAACATATGCTTTAAAAACCATTAAATGTCTAAACAATTAAGTACTATAAATCACAAATGAAGCTACAATTATCAAATCAAAGCTTAGTCATTTTTGGACTTTCTTAAGGTATCTTTTGAAATCCAAGACACTCTTGCAATGAAGAACATGAATCCAAAACTCACCTAAGTCGTCATTCTGAAACTCAGGACTGTTATTTTTCCCTTTTCGGCGAAATTCTAAAAACCACCCGTGTTCTACATCCCGACTTTTGCTTGGGTCGCTTCAATGGTAACTGCTTATTTTGGACGCACACCATCGCAGCTAATTTGCTTAATCTTTTGCCTGGCGCTAATCCCCCATCCCTACCAATCTTCCTCACGTATATACAGTAGGCGTCACCCACAAACACATGCGGACTGTAAAATTTTAGCTTTAGGTCTTGGGGACCATATTTCCGCAGTAGCACCTTAAAAAAATAATTTGCATGGATTCTAACACTCAAACGAGAGTTTGTGCTCGTATTCGTGCAGAGTAGAACGAATTTAATCTTGTTGAGAAGATCTTATGATGATAAGGATTAAAGGGTTCTTCACCCGCAAGACCCTTAGAGACACCTTCCACTAATGAGTACATTGAATCCTCACCCACTGTAATCATTCAGAAAAAAATACCTACAGTATATTGCTATTCGCTTGGAATATGCGCGAAATAGTTTTTCTTTTTTTTGATACTCCCAACATAATTAAAATTGGACTCCCAACTGGGCGGGTATTAAGCTGCTCACGTCACGCTTAACCTACTCAATTATGGCACGTTGCATAACGGACAGCCAAAAAGGAGCCAATCTATTTGTGTCAAGGGAGACGCCCACTTTTACACAGGGAGCGATTGAAGGGAGCCACAAGAAACATGGCCGCCGGCACACACTTGTTGCTTAGCGAATGATCGCTGCCAACCCTGCCAGTTCAAATGAATTGGACGTCAATCACAGCCACTGAGTTAATTGCAATGTTTTTTTGTTTTGTTTTTTACTGAAATTGATTAAAAATGATCAATTTATTACCTACTGAAGGCTGAGTTATTTAGTTCTCCATGTTGTGTTCAAGATAACTCAAAAACTAATAAAGGGATCATCAAATTTGCTGGACATGTTTGTAAAATACCTGGGATAGGCTCCAGCACCCCTACGTACTTCATGGCGATAAGCGGTTCAGAAGACGGATGGGTGAATGAGTGAATGGTCATAAAATGAAATAAGAAATCATTTGTCTCTCAAAGATTTGATTGGTTTTGAAACAATTTTATTTAATATAAAATGATAATTTCATAAATTTCAATTACATCAATAAAGATAATAAATTTCACTGTTTTGTCATTTTTAAAAGTTGCACTAATTGGCTTTTTTCCTGCTAATATTGTCAATTTATGAAGAATTACTAATTTTTTTAAACTTTAATCTCATTTAATAATTGAGTTAACATTTTATTGTAAATGTTTTATAATTATCCTTAACTCACTGGCTGCCATTGATCATTCGATTGCCACCAGCCTCTTAGTCAAATTGAATTGGACGTCCATCGCCGTCAACTGCAGTGAAACATGATCACGTAATGCTAGCCGTCCCAGTTCAAATGGATTCAATTTCTATAAATTTAAGTTTTTCAAATTGTTGATTTATAATCATGTACTGTAAATCAAAAATGGGATTTTTTTTCCCCCCAAATTAATTCACCTAATTAAAAATGGTACAATGAAACTGTTCCAAAGCAAACTTTACACGCACACTTCAGCTCCTTTAAAAAGAACCGATCTTATCTACATGACCAGTTCCATCTATCCACTTAAAAATTTCAACACACCCACCCCTCCTCACTGCAGGAAACCCCCCACAGCAGATAAGGCAACTACTCCCAGGTGCTACTGGAAAGAATCGAGGAATGGCGAGCTCGTGACCCTGCTCCCAAAACAGCAGCCGGTGCAAAAATGCAAGGAGTTCCAAGACGGGAAGTACGAGGGTGGGGGGGCACACAATAGAGGAACCCCCCCCCAGAGTAAACAGGTAGACCCGAGCGAGCTTGCGTGCCCCTCATTCCACAAGTGCAAAGATAAGACAGCGGGCAACAGATATATCCTGACAAACACTGCCACCGTTCGCTGACGAATTCTCCTCATTCTTGAAAATTCTTTGCTTTATTTACTGCAAAATAAGTGGATAGTACTAGATCACATGGACAAAGTTAAAGAAATCCATAATTTGATCGATTTGTTGGCAAGAAGTAGGCAAAAAGTGAGCAACTTTACCCTTTCATGCACAAATTATGATGTTGTTTTTCTTAACCCCTTGATGCCGGAATTTACATTTAACATATATACATCAAATATTCATCAAAAAGAATTGGGATATTGCATACAGTAAGTAAAAATTATAATTCAAAAATATTTATAGAAATTGAAAAATACAACAAAAATTGGGAAATCCTTAAAACATTCAAATAAGTTGGGGAAAAAATATAGAAAATTATTTTAGCTTCAAATGAAATAAAAGGAATTCCTTAAAACGTTCTTTTCCCAAAAAAAGTTCTAATTCTTTGTTGTAATAAGAACAAAATTGAGTAATACAAAATATAAATCGGAATATATATTTTTTTAAAACTTCATAAAATTAATGAAAATTTTAATAAATTGAAAAAGAAGAATAAAGACAAATTCAAATAAGTGGCCCCTGTTTGTATTTTACACTAGAAATTATATACATTTCATGCATATATAGTTTTTTGGTTTGGTTTGGATATGTATTGTGACCTCACATTGCTTTGACGGCAATAGACGTCCAATTAATTTTAACTGGGAGAGGGATAGAAGTACCGTGGTTTTTGGACTATTAGCCGCTACTTTTTCCCCTCATTTTGAATCCTGCTGTTTAAAGTCCAGTGCAGCTTATTTGTTGATGTATTTGGGTTAATAGGTAACACTGTATTTGACATGCTGCTTCATAAGACTGCCATAAGAACATCACAATTCTGACATGCCAGTATCATGGGCATTAATGAAAGCTTATGACAGTTGTCACTAACTCCATTTATGCCCGGCTTGGATCTTACATCCATTCAAAAGTGAATTCGTTGACACAAAATGACACTGTCAAATGTGTTACCAAAATACAACAATTAATGAAACAAATGGATCAGTAACTGAAGAAATAATTGGCACAGAACATGAATTTTGATTATCATTTACATTTGTAGTGCTGCAATGCATGCAAGGATGCCTGTTGGACGATAGCAGTGTTGACAGCAGGTGGCAGCAGAGGTTGACTTTGCCCCAAAGGGAGCACTGATGGCCAAATGAAGCTTCATGAAGCAATTAAGCTTTCCAGCCAATTGGTTCAAAGCGTCATGGTGGTTCATTTGGTCTTATGACAGTCTTATGATGCCGCTGTCAAATAAAGTGTGACCAGTTAATATCTTTTGGTGTAAATATCCCATAATGCAGTGAGGACAGCTGCGTCTTTTACATAAACAAATGTCGTTTTCGTATCAAATTTGGTGGGTGGTGGCTTATAGTCAGGTGCACCTTAAAGTCCGAAAAGTACGGTAGTCACATAAGCGGATTTTAAGGGGGGGCCAGGCCCCCTGGTGGCCGAAAAGTGTCATTGCATGTAATTGACTTTCCTATATATATATATATATATATATATATATATATGTATAAAAGTAGTAAAGCAATAAAACTGCAACAAAAATGAATGAAAAAAAAAAATTTGTAATGGGTCAAAATTATTTTTCTAACAAATCATCTGACTAGCAGCTTAGATGGTCATTTGCTTTGCATATACTAGTAATTTTCAAAAATAAAAAAAAATTAGAGCAGGGCAATTTTATTTTTCGAATGATTTTTTTCTTTGATTAAAAATCTATATATTTTTTTTTGATTGAAGCAACTTTTTTGGGAATTGAATGATTTAGACAAAAATGTCCTACCCATAATATGACCCAAACACAAAAAGGATTGCTTCAAAGAAAACTTTTTCGATGAAAAATTAAGTTTTCAAATGCAAATTTTTCAAATATTTTTTCGCATTCAAAAACTTTTTCCATGATTGAAATTTTTCTTTTTTTTTTTTTGATTAAAGTGATTTTTGTTTTTGAAAATATGTATTTTTTGGAAAGAACTTATTTTTTGATTGAATAATAAAGACAACGTCCTAGCCAATATGTGGCCCAAACACAAATCAACATTACTTCAATCAAAAAAGTTGCTTCAATAAAAAAAAAAGAAAAAGAAAAATAGCTGTCACGTGCATTTTTTTGAGTTTCAAATGAATTTTTGCATTCATTTTTTGGGGGGGATTGAAGCAACTTTTTGGGGGGTTTGAAAATGTGTATTTTGATTGAAGCAAGTTTTTTTTTTTTAACTGAAACATTTTTTTAATGGATAATAAAGACACAAATCTACCTCCATATGGCTCCGTCCAGGGGATACAATTTTTGACTGGGGTAACTACATTGACACGACACCGGCGGGCATACCATATTCAATGGATGACGATCTTGACGAAAAGTATTGCCTAAGTAGCCTGATTTAAAATTCCCCTCAAGAATGATGGGAAACAAAAAACGATCATTGTCAAACTTATTATTATAGATATTTTTGTAAGTTAATTTTATTGCTGACAGTGCGTTTCGGGGTCATCAACATGTTGTGCCCCCCCTGCCCCAAAAGTCAAACTCCGCCTATGGGTAGTCGTATGATGAACTGAATGATCGCTTCCAGTCCTTCCCAGTTGAAATGGATTGGACGCCTATTGCCGTCAATAAACGCCAATATAATTTTTCTCTTTTACTAACTACGTATTACAACAGATATTCTGCGACCAGGGCTGGCAGTGAATGAATTAACCTCATGCTAACTTTTGACTACATGTCCACTGTCCCTGAAAGGGTTCATCAGAATCAACTAGTGACGCACCATCTTTTATTTTTACGCTTTTTCCTCTGACGTGACCGCACGTGAAAAAGCGACGCCGAGCCACTATTTATATGTCCACTCCGCGGCTAATTGGCGCCACGCGAGCTTCCGACCTCTCCTGTTAATGGGAAAAAATGTACGCGGTGCTAAATCGGTCATGGCACGCAGCTGCCGCAGCATAGCCGTCGTCTTGTCGCGGCGACCGCTCGCGCAGGCGCTACTGTAACTTTGTCGCCGCCGTCTTCGCCGGGGTTGAAATTCTCCGAGCGCCTCCTTTTTTTTTGTCGCAGCTGCCCCGGAATTCAATTAGAAAGCCTTGCAGCTGCACGGCGACCGCTCGCTTCTAAGCCAGGATTTTGATTGTTATTAAATATTTGATATAGGACGTCAGCTGTGCCCAAGTTTTTTTTTTTTTTTATATAGCTTTACCGGAGATAAACACTCCATAAATCTCTCAGCACTCCTCTCCCGATAGTGTCGATATTCAATTAGGCAACCCTTCCCTTTGCACATGCTTTAAACTTGTCCTCACCTCATGTTTTCTTCCCTTTGAATGATTTCCAAATGCTTTTAGAATCTGCCTTTAGTAACGATAGACATACAATTCATTTCATCTGGGAGGCAGGGCCGGCCCAGGCCATTTTGGAGCCCTAAGCAAAATAATGCAAAGGGGCCCATATTTTTGGCCCACCATTTCGTCACAGTATACTCTGAAACGCATACATGCAATCCAACCCATACGTCCATATTTTGTATATTAATCAGATTTTGTTGCACTGCATACTTCCAACTTCTCACCCCAAATGATTGTTAGTACTTACAGTAGATAGCGCCAAACCTTTTTCTAGAACAGGAAAGAAAGAAGTTAAGGAAGAACTTTTATTTTTTCTAAGCTTGTAATCAAGTATCAAAACTCACAAAAGTCAAATAAAGCAGACTGTAGTAAACAAAATAGAATATAAATTAAACAATTGCCAGATTGGGGCCCCCAAGTGGTCAGGCGCCCTAAGCAGCTGCATAGTCTGTGTATGGGCTGGGATGGCCCTGCTGGGAGGACTGGCTATGAATGGTCATCTTTCAGTGCCATTGACAGCGCTACACGTCCAATCCATTTCGACTGGCAAAAGCTAAATGAATTGGGCATCGAGCCCTGTCAATTGCCAATGAGTTAAATGTCAGGTTATTAGTTTTTAAATTAAAAAAAAAAAAAATAGTATATAATAATTTAACTTTTTTCCCACCATTAATTTGACCTAAAACCATTTGATGCTTATAGGTTTCCTTAAGGTAAAAATAATGTACTGGTTGCAATGGTGGTCCAAGTCCAAATCAGTCAAATTGATCAGTATTTTATAAAAGATAATGAAACACATATCCTTTTGAATATAATGCTCAGGAGAAAAAAGAACTGGTTTCTTGCAATAGTAGGCTAAGTCCAAATCCATCAAATTGATCAATATTTCATAAGGTTGACAAAATAACATACTTTTTAAAATAAAAAATGGATGCGCTGGAGAAAGTTTAGTTGAATAAATAGCGGTCCAAGTCCAAACAGCTGTCAAAATGATCAATATTTTATCAAATATGATGAATAAGAAACTTTAGGCAAGGCAAGGCAAATTTATTTATATAGCACAAT
Organism: Corythoichthys intestinalis; assembly: GCF_030265065.1. Lineage (NCBI taxonomy): Eukaryota > Metazoa > Chordata > Actinopteri > Syngnathiformes > Syngnathidae > Corythoichthys > Corythoichthys intestinalis. Next base: position 15,238,720 of record NC_080414.1, on the reverse strand, counting down.
TCAACACAAGGCAATTCAAAGTGCTTTACATCACATGAAGATCATAAAAATCACATTTAAATCAATACAACGTAAAAACCAAGACAATCAAAATTGGAAATAAAAATTATACATAAAAATCCCTAACCTTAATAACAAATAGAATAAAAATAAATAAATAAATAAAAATAAAACAAAAACTACTAATAATAATAATTGAAATCAGCAATGGAGATAAGCACAAGAGGAATAGAAATCAAGTAGATTGAAATATATAGACAGTTATGGATATGCAGTGCTAAACAAAAGCGTTTTTAGCCCTGATTTAAAAGAGCTAACAGTTTGAGCATACTTCAGACGTTCAGGTAACTTGTTCCAGAGGTGAGGAGCATAATAACTAAATGCTGCCTCACCCTGCTTGGTTCTTGTTCTTGGAACATGCAGAAGACCGGTTCCAGACGACCTTAGGGGTCTAGATGTCTCATAGGAATCTAACAAATCAAGCATGTATTTTGGTCTAAGGCCATTAAGTGTTTTGTAGACGAGCAGTAGTATTTTTATAGTCTATCCTTTGACTCACTGGAAGCCAGTGTAGCAATTTCAAAACAGGTGTAATGTGGTCCAGCTTCCTTGTATGTACTAGCTACAGCTTCCTGACTGATTTTTTATCAAGACCCGTAAATATACCGTTGCAATAGTCCAATCTGCTGAAAATGAATGCATGCATAAGTTTTTCCATGTCTTGTTGAGTCAGAAGCCCCTTAATTCTGGTTATATTTTTTAGGTGGTAATAAGCGGATAGTGACGGACTTTAGATGTCTATCAAATTTTAGGTCTGAGTCAATAATTACGCCAAGGTTTCTGACTTGATTTGTAGCTGTAAGTGACATTGAGCTAAGTTGCCTGCTTATCTTTGACCTTTCCTTTTTTGGCCCAAAAATGATCACCTCTGTCTTCTCCACATTTAACTGGAGAAAATTTAAATAGCAGGAGGATGCTCTAGAAAATAGAAATGCTCTGGTGCAATAGTGGTCCATGTCCAAACAGCTGTCAAAATGATCAGTATTTTATCAAATATGTTTTGAATGACAAAGTTTGAACAGCATGATGATGCTCTTGGAGAAATAGAAACCGTCTACTGCAATAGTGGTCCAAGTCCTAACTGCTGTCAAATTGGTCACTATGTCATAAAAATGATAAATGACACTAGCTTATTCTACAATGTGGGTGTAATGGAAAACTAGCGAAAATTCTGTGCAGTAGTGGTTGAAGTTAAAACATGGAATTTATTAATATTTAATCAAATATGACTAAAGAATGTAGTTTGCTTGGAACTGCGATTTTGGTCCAGTATTGCACTCATGAGTCCCAGGGCCGGCCCAGCCTATATGCAGATTGTGTAGCTGCTTAGGGCCCCTGACCACTAGGGGGCCCCAAATCTAGCAATTGTTTAATTTATATTCTATTTTGTTTACTACAGTTTGCTTTATTTGACTGTTGTGAGTTTTGATACTTGATTACAAGCTTAAAAAATATAAGTTCGTCCTTAACTTCTTTCTTTCTTCTTTTAGAAAAAGGTTTGGCACTATCTACTGTAAGTACTGACAATCATTTGGGGTGAGACGTTTGAAGTATGCAGTGCAACACAATCTGATTAATATACAAAATATGGACGTATGGCTTGGATTGCATGTATGGGTTTCACAGTACACTGTGACGAAATGGTGGGCCAAAAATATGGGCCCCTTTGCATTATTTTGCTTAGGGCCCCCAAATGGCCTGGGCCGGCCCTGATGAGTCCTTAAATGTATACTCAAACACTCATATAAATAGCCCATTTTATTTTAATGTGCCCTCAATTTAAAAATAACCAAAATCGAGCTGGCCCACTCAAATTCTCTCTTACAGTTTCTTAACCAATTTATATTGCAATTGTTCTGTCCAGTTTGTACATATTTTTAGAAGTATAACATCAGCGTGCTTTCAACGTGGGCGCATCATCAAAGAGGCCCGCTGCGCAATAAATACGGTGACACGCGTACAATGCGGCGGCCCCTCCTACTGTCGGCCGACCGCGAGGAGTGATTTATCCGTCTGCATGGCGTCCCTCAATGTGCACTACCTACATGCAACGTAACACAATACCTGATGGTGTTGTGCTTGCTGGCATGCACTTATTGCCCGGGCCTTGACATTCCCTGAAGCCCACAACAAAAGGATGTGACATGAGTGCTGGCTTCCCCTTAGTCAGCAGCGTTACGTTTGCACGCACATTAACTCCCTCGGTAATCTTGTAGGGTCTCGGGGGTGCACTGACTTGGTAAGTAAAGGTGGGGCTAAAATATGCACCCAACAAGTATTATTATATGACTTAAGAATAGTTTTTGTAGGATATTTGCATGTGAGAGCTGTGCCAAATTACCAGATTTAATTAAATGTTTATATGTACAATGCTCACAAATTGCTTGACATAGAAGCTGAGAAACTACAGTAATTGATTCAAAATCAATCCTATGACAAGTCCAACAATTGGAAGCAATTTAAAATGAAAGCAAGAATCATCATGTAATGTAGCTTAGCTGCCCTCTAGCGGCAGTATCTTGCAGCACAACTAAAATAACGACAAAAATTGAGGTCAGAGTGCACAAGAAAAGAGGACGCATGCACACAGCAATCTTTTTTGGGGAGGTGGGTGGGAACTGGAAGTGGACTGTTTGCTATTTCACGCTTTGATTTTGTTTTGGGTTTTTTTGTTCCCAAGTTTATGATAATGCAAAAACATGAAGTGGCTTCCTGGGTCGGAGACTCCAGACGTGTCTAGACTTCAGTCTGAGAGCGTTTTCCTACACACTATTGTTTTAGTTTCCACATCATTTTGATTGTTTACTTTTACTGTTTTGCTTTATTGACTGTGTATTATTTTAGTTTTTCGACTTCATCCTTATGTTTGGGTGGCATCTTTAATGCGTATTGTTTTACTATGGATACATTTTGTTGAAATGTTCTTCATTGCCAATGTTTGTGTTATGGTTCATTTAATAATTATTTTTTTATTCATAACGTTTTAGTCTATTTTGTTTGTATTTCATTGTGTATTTTGTTTGACTAGTTTTTAAATTAGTATTTTGTTTTATATAATTCACTGGGGGATATGCCCCAGTATAAATTTCACCTGTTAGAAATAATAAAATACTTTGGAGTTTTAAGTCCACTTAGCAAAATCCACAGAATGTGCCTACCGTAATTTTCGGACTATAAGACGCACCTGACTATAAGCCACCACCCACCAAATTTGACACGAAAACAACATTTGTTCATAGATAAGCCCCACTGGATGACAAGCAGCAGCTGTCCTCGCTGTATCATGGGATATTTAAACCAAAAGATATTAACCGGTAACACTATTTGACAGTGGCATCATAAGACTGTCATAAGAACAAATGAACCAATTCACTGCAAAGCTTAATTGCTTCAAGAAGCTGCATTTGACCATCACTGCTCCTTTGGGGGAGACAGTCGACCTCTGCTGCCACCTGCTGTCAATGCTGTTGTCGTCAAACATGCCTCCTAGCATGCATTGCAGTGCTACAGATGTAAACAAAATTCATGTTCTGTGCTAATTATTCAGTTACTGTTCCAGTTGTTTCATTAATTGCTAGTTATGGTATTTGGTAACACTCTATTTGACAGTGGTGCCATAAGACCGTCATAAGACAATCCTTCTATGACATGACACTGTCATGAGCATTAATGAATGCTTATTACAGATGTCATTTTGTGTCATCCGACAAAAACTTTTTGTCTCTTTTGAATGGATATAAAAGATCCGAGCTGGACATAAATGGAGTTAGTGACATAATTTGCCGGATGACACTTAATGACATCTGTCAAAAGCATTCAGTAATGTCTATGATAGTGTCATGTCATAATTATGATGGTTTTATGATAGTCTTATGACGCCACAGTCAAATAAAGTGTTACCTAATAATCCAAATAAATAAAAAAATGAGACGCATTGGACTAGAAGCCACAGGATTGAAAATGGGGAAAAGTAGCGGTTTATAGTCCAAAAATTACGGTATTTAATCTGGTGATATTGCTCTATTCACTAATATACACAATCTGCACATGGCTCCTTAATATAGTAATTTATGCACGGAACTTTGGCTGTGATAGGCATATGAGTTGATACTTCTGCGAAGCATCTTTGGGAGATATGCTGCATTCATTCGTGTTGGGAGATATTAGTTCTCAAGTTGAAAAATCGTTCTGATGTGTTGTAAAGTCGTAATGTGGGATAAAAACATGTTTGCTACAAAGAAGGGTTGCCAACAATGATACATCACAAATTGAATGACCTTTTGGCGCTTAGACACCATGCAATAAAGAATCATTTTTTATTTTTTTCCAACAACACATTGTTACAGTATCATACAGTCAACGGTGCAAATTTCATTTCCCCACCTGCTTTACAAGTTAGTGCCAGATAAACTGTCCATCCATGTTGTTTGTTTTTACTGCTGTGTTGATGTTTGGTTTAACAGTTTGGTATGTTTGCTCAACATAATTTCCAGCTTTTTTTACAAGCATTTTATTTGTTACTGCAGTCCCTGTAATCTGTAAAAAGATGGATTATTTTTTATTTCTGTCAGACTCAAACAGCATTGCGTTTGCAAATGGGTATTAGAAAGTTATTTGCTCGAAGCAAGGAGGAATTACAGAGATAAGCTAGGTAACCCAACTAGGCAACGTAAACCACTTTGAGTTCACAACCTACTAGTTGAGAAACAGTGATTGCATAACAGTTACAGTGATATACCCCAATTTCTGTCTAGAAAAAGTAGAAGAGCACAGTGTAGGAAGAGGTGGAGAGATGAAAGAAAAAAATCTTTCAGAGTATTAATGTGTCAATAAATTGTTTATAGAACAGGGTACCCGCAGGTTATTAAAAGTATTAAAAAAGCATTGAATTTAGTTTTCCATTATTAAAGGTATTAAAAGCATTAAATTAGCTGTCGTAAGTCTGGAATTTTTTCACAGTGGTTTCAATTTTCAAGAACATCTCAGTGCAACCTAAATTATATCCGTGACAGTTTTTTTTTTTTTTTTTTTTAATCCAAGATGACGCGTAGAATTTTTACGATGCGCTGCACCTCGTGCGTGTGCACCGTTAGCATCATTAGCATCAACAGCAGGCAATCCCACAGTACTGTGTGCTAACGCAAGGAACTGCTCAGATGCCTTAGTTGTTATGTTCGACGAAAGCCTCAACAAGACAACCAAGCCCAAACAGTTCGACCAGCATGTGAGGTATTGGATCGGCGACCAAGTCGCATCCAGATACTTTGGGTCGCAGTTTATTGGTCATGCGAAGGCAGTGGACCTGCTTAACATTTCAAAGTAAGTTGCCAATTTCTCCAATTAAAATGTGTTAGATGCAAATCATGCAATAATGTATTTCTGCACGGTTTGCCTTTCGAATGAATGTGAATTTTGCAGTTTTAACTCAAGAGTTAGCCATGTTCAATGGGGTATTGGCAGGTGCGCTAGCCTTAGCATGGATAAACCGGAGTCGTAGATTCACCATCACTCTCAAATACACAACACGGTTGACACTGTCTATTATTGGAACGAGTGCGGGGTAACGTACTAACGTTGATCTGAATAACATGGCATGGTGATAGGCAAATTATAATGTAGGTGATAGTAAAACACCTCCTGGTATATTTAAATGTTTTTCTTGATTAAATAAGAGTATGGATTTTCTCAATCTGATTAAAAGAAATGTCTTCAATAGCTAACAAAGGATTAACATGTGTTTTTTATACTTCTTGTAATGTGATTAGACAAACAATTACCAAGGGAAATGGTCATGTGTAGCTTTTTTATTTTGTGGTAATTAATGGTAAACTACTGCCATTTAGTGGCTGTTTTTTAAACTTTCAATGTCAATTGCAAGCACTTTACAGTTAAGGTGGCCAACTTGACAATCACCTACCTACCACCTTGACTAGGTCCTCTTAAAAGGGAAACTTGTTGTATTGCAAATGTAATTTCTGAAGTTGCTTTACAATAATAGTGTAAAATCCATTTTGTCCTGGGAAAAAAAAATCTGAAAGACCTTATATTTAAATGTGTTTAATTGTATCTTCAATAAATGTGCATTCTTTTGTCAAACACACTTAGTAATTGAGGTTAAATTTGATGTTCAGTGCTTTATTTTTTTAATATAATTCAATATCTAAATAATGGGTGCGAGAAAATTAATTTTCATTTGAAATGGCAGTAAAAAAGGTCTTAAAAGTCTTGAATTTAGATTTATCAATCCTGGGGGGGGACCCTGTAGAAGTAAAGCACGATACATATGTAAACACATTATATATGAAGGTACTAATGGTTAAACGCAGTATTTAAGCTTTCTTTTTTACAGTTGTATTAATTAGCATTTTTCAATTCTAGGACAATTGCTTACATATAAGACACTTTTATCCCTTTATTGCTACACATTTTTTAAAAATGTATATATACTGTATATATACAGTATATATACACAGTACATACACCGTATATACATATATATATATATGTGTGTGTGTGTGCAATAAACATAACACAAAGGTCACCACACACATTACTAACCATGCTTTATTTAGACTATGCATGTTTTTTTGTTTGTTTTTTTTTAGAGGAAGTGCTACCGGTCATCAAAAAAAAAAAAAAAAAAACTGGGGTGCGAATTTCACAGAGCAACATTTCCTGTCGGACAGAGACGATGATGACAGGATGTTCCCAGACCGTCTTTCATGGACTTGGAGTGGAAGTGGAGACAGGTGCGACACAACAAAAACAATCTATTTGAACTTGTTTCCGCGCCACTGATAGCGATAGACATCCAATCAATTTGAACTGGGAGGGTTGGCAGCGAATGAACAAACGCTCATTTGTTGCCACACCCAGTTCAAATGGATTGGATGTCTATTGCCGATAATGCCAGCGTACGAGTTATGTCCTGTTACACATTAATTACATGGTAATAAATATAGAAAGTAGGTTATAACACGTGAACTTTTGCCCCGAAAGTGATACGGCCTTTAGTTGAGTAATGTATGGCGTCATAATCACGCCGTCCTTGACTCCTGATTCACTCCTGACCGATTGTTTTCCTTTTTCCGCCTGAGTCACGCCCATTGTTTAATAGCGGCGCCTTCAAAAGAGGAGGTGGTCCGCCGGGGGTCCCGGGCAGCAGCTGGGAGAAGGTAGGCGAGCGCAGAGGAAGGTGATGCAGTCATCTTACTTACTTGTTGGCTAAAAATGCCACTGGGGGATTCAGGAGGTGATCGCTGCAGGCCTGCGTCACACAACCCAAAAAAAAAAAAAAAAAAATAGAAATGAAATATTGGTCTGTCGGTGTGCTGCAATAAAAAAGAAAAACGTTGACAATTTTTCTGCTACTTTTGCAAAAAAATGGCTGCAGCGTTTTCTGTGTTTGTTGGAACAAATGATGGAATGTCAGGAAAGTGGTGCACCAAGTCAGAATGTCGTAACTTTAAAAGTAGACAATCTAAAAGAAGTGGTAATGAAAGAAAATAGGGATTTACAGACTTTTGATTTGGACCAATACTGCACTAAACGTTTTCTTTTTGTTCAGAAAATCCATAAATGTCAAGGTAATGTACTAACCCTTTTGTTTCTGTAGTATATCAACTTTGTATACAAAGTTAATGATATTCACCTTTCATTGAAAATTGATAGGTTTGCCAAACTATTGAATTAGACCACTATTGGAATCACCTTTTTCTCCAAAGCATCCCAAAAGTTAATGTTGTTCATCAATTTTAATGATTTTATAATTGTATTTTTGCATTAAATGTTGTCTGTTTCTCAAAAGCATCCACACAAAATTACATGTTGTTTTTCTTAATTGTATCAATTAGATCAGAGATTTGGAGTTGGACCACTACTGCACTAAACTTTTCATGTTTCTCCACAGCATTCACGTAGAATTAAAAGTTACTGTTATTCATTAGCGTGTATGGAAAATTAATGAATTTGCCAGAGATTTGGACTTAGGCCACTATTGCTTGAACTAACTTTTATTCATCATTTTTATGGAAATTTTGGATTTGACTGAGCTTTGGTCTTGGACCACTATTGCACTGAAACCACCCCCTCCCATTTTTTTAAAAATCATGTTTGATGAAAATTTATCAATTAGAGCTGAGATTTGAAGTTGGACCACTACTGCACTAAACTTTTCTTGTTTCTCTAGAGTATCCGTGTAGAATTAAAAGAACTCCACCACCCCTATTTTCCAGAGCATCTACATAGTAATACAAGTTAATGTTATTCATCATTATATAGGAACATTGAGCAAGTTGCTGGAGATTTGGACTTGTACCACAATTGCAGTAACATTTTTTGTTTCTCCGGTGCATCCACGCGATAAAACAAGCAAATTTAACTAATCATTTTTACAAAAATTGTGGATTTGACTGAGCTTAACACAAGTTACCGTATTTTCTGGACCGTAAATCGCACCAGCCAAAAAAAATGTCGTATTTCAAGGGGAAATTTATTTGATAAAATCCAATACAAAGAACAGACATGTCATTTTGAAAGGCAATTTAAAATAAAAATAGAATAGAGTACAAAAGGCTGATGTGTAAGGTATGCTAACGCATAAACAACGAACTGAGAATGTGGCCGGTTATGTTAACGTAACATAGCTATTGAGTTAAAGAACATGCTAACAAATGTATAATAATCATAATAATGTGTTAATAATTTCACACATAAGTCACTCCAGAGTATAAGTCGCTCCCCCAGCTAAACTATGAAAAAAAAAAAAAAAAAAAAAACGAGATATAGTCTGAAAAATAGGGAAATGTTATTTGTCATCATTTACAAAAATTGAGCGATTTACTGGAGATTTGGACTTGAACCACTACTGCACTAAACTCAGGGCCGGCCCAGCCTATACGCAGACTATGCAGCTGCTTAGGGCCCCTGACCACTAGGGAGCCCCCAATCTGGCAATTGTTTAATTTATATTCTGTTTTGTTTACTACAGTTTGCTTTATGTGACTTTTGTGAGTTGTGATACTTGATTACAAGCTTAAAAAAAATAAAAGTTCTTCCTTAAGTTCTTTCTTTCCTCTTTTAGAAAAAGGATTGGCGCTATGTACTGTAAGTACTGACAATCATTTGGGGTGAGAAGTTTGAAGTATGCAGTTCAACAAAATCTGATTAATATACAAAATATGGACGTATGGGTTGGATTGCATGTATGGGTTTCACAGTACACTGTGACGAAATGGTGGGCCAAAAATATGGGCCCCTTTGCATTATTTTGCTTAGGGCCCCCAAATGGCCTGGGCCGGCCCTGACTAAACTGTACTAGTTTCTCTAGAGAATTTAAGTAGAATTAAAAGTAAGGGCACTTTCCCATTAGACCAAGAGCTTGAGAGTTTGGAGAGCTACCTTGAAACAACACTTGCACACACTTCACACTTAACACTGCGCCAACTGAACTTTCTGAGTATCATCACGTGGACAAAAGGCGCGCTCAGTGATTGGACAAATAGAGGAGGAAATAGGGAGCGTGCAGTGTCACAGCGTGGTGCCGTGACGTTGTACGTAACGGAGCATAAATTAAGTTGCTGCTTGGCTAGCAGTGGGGTCGCTCCCTCCTGGCTGTATGCTGAGCAAACCGGAGTATATAAAAATCAGGGCTGTCAGAATTACCGTGTTAACGGGCGGTAATTAATTTTTTAAATCAATCATGTTAAAATATTTGACGCAATTAACGCACATGCCCCGCACAGATTCAAATGACAGCACAGTGAAATGTGTACTTGTTGTGTTTTGAGTTTTGTCGCCCTCTGCTGGCGCTTGGGTGCGACTGATTTTATAGGCTTCAGCACCATTGAGCATTATGTAAGTAATTATTGGCATCAACAATGGCGGGCTACTAGTTTATTTTTTGATTGAAAATTTTACAAATTTTATTAAAACGAAAACATTAAGAGGGGTTTTAACACAAAATTTCTATAACTAGTACTAACATTTATCTTTTAAGAACTACAAGTCTTTCTATCCATGGATCGATTTAACAGAATGTTAATAATGGTAATGCCATCTTGTTGATTTATTGTTATAATAAACAAATACAGCACTTATGTAGCGTATGTTGAATGTATATATCCATCTTGTGTCTTATCTTTCCATTCCAACAATAATTTACAGAAAAATATGGCATATTTTATAGATGGTTTGAATTGCGATTAATTACGATTAATTAATTTTTAAGCTGTAATTAACTCGATTAAAAATTTTAATCGTTTGACACCCCTAATAAAAATGCATAAGGGAAAATTAAACCAAGAAAGGGAACTGCGAGATACTCCAAGTCACACAGGGGCGAATTTGCTCTCACTTTCGTGACTTTTTGGACTGTCAAATTGTCACCACTTTGAGGAGCGCGACACTCACAAAACAGCTGCCCGAGAGACTCCGGCTGTCTTGGCCACCGCCACTCCCACACGATCCGTTGAGGAACAGCATGCAAAAAACAACCGCTACATCAGAACCCGTTTCTGTGTATCAAAAGCAACTGCTTAGCGAAGTACAGTATGCTACACTCTGCTGCTCTACTTTGTCTAGACAGAAATGGGGATATATCTCTGTAATTGTTGTACAATTAATCAGTGTTTCTCAACGAGTAGGTTGTGAACTAAACGTGGTTTATGTTGTCTAGGTGGGTTACCTAGCTTACCTCTCTAATTCCTCCTTGCTGCCAGAGATTTTGACTTGGACCACTATTGCACTAAACGTTTTCCCTCCATTTTCCAGAACATCTACATAATAATACAAGTCAGTATGTCTGTCAATTGAGCAATTTGCTGGAGATTTGGACTTGGTCTACTATTGCACAAAGCTTTCTCCTTTTCCACACTATCTACATAGTTGACATGTTGATGTTATTCACCATCGCTTATGTGTAAAGGTCAGCGAGTTGAAGGGTACACGTGCATTTGTGTATTGGGGGAGTGTGGGTCGTAGCTGATTAAGTCATTGATAGTAGATTGCTGGACAGCTGCAGTGGAGGGTGCGTCCTGGTAATCCGCACGCATGCCGCACCAATGATCGCTTTTATGGCGGCGGCTCAGCACCAGCGGACACTTGTGATGCCCGCTAAATTTAGCCGCTCGCGCACCCGCGCATACACACACTGACTCTGTGGTTTATTTTGTTCCCGATTCCATCACACCCACGCGGGTGTTAAAATATCGTCCACATTGCGTGCGCTGCTAAATCAAACAGGTAGCAGGCGCTATTTTTAATTTTTATGTTCCCAGCTACTGGAAGAAAGCCTGTGCTTTTGATGGTTGGCGCTCGCCTTCAAAACAGTCAATTTTGTCATCATTTATTGCTTATTTATTTTTGAAGAAAATGTGTTCATACTTGGGTTGAATAGCTCAAAAGAGTTTTGCATTTTTGTGGGAAACTTTTTTTTATGAGCGATGAGCCCTGCAACGAGAGGTAGGGGAAAAAATACAAATAAAAAGCTGACATAGCAGTTTTGAAGCACAGCATTGGATCAATAAAGTAAAGGCGGGCAGCGTTTTGGGAAATGCAGGAGTTACCTGACATCAGATTAGGATGTTAAAAGCTGCTCCACTAATGTATGCTGTAATCTCCGCACGCACGCACATTCTGGGCTTTGTACTCTTCCCTTTTTGTGGTTTGGATTTTTTTGACTGCTTATACAAAGCTCCATACAGTAAATACTGCGACATGGTCAAGAGATATTTCGGTATTTGAAGTATGGTGAAAGCAGCCAAACAAATGAACACAGCTTTAAAAAATGTAGTTTTTTAATCATGGAAATTACATTTTGAATAAATAGTATTCCCATAATATTATGGAGAAGAAAACAATTCCGATTTTACATGTAATGATTATTAAAAAAGAAAAAAAGATCTTAAAATTCTCTGTTAATAGTAAGACAACTTTTAAAGTAACCTAATTAGACTGCACAAGCATGAAAAAAATGAATGCAAATCTATTACCGATACATACAGTTGTGGTCAAAAGTTTACATACACTTGTGAAGAACATAATGTCATGGCTCTCTTGAGTTTCCAGTTATTTCTACAACTCTGATTTTTCTCTGATAGAGTGATTGGAACAGATACTTCTTTGTCACAAAAAACATTCAGGAAGTTTGGTTCTTTTATGACTTTATTATGGGTGAACAGAAAAAAGTGATCAAATCTGCTGGGTCAAAAATACAGGGTGACCCAAAAAAAAGTTTACACTCAGTTGACTGCTTGTTTAAAAGCCATTGAAACATATCTAAATAGGTTGTGATGCTTAAGTGATTCATTAAGGTCACTCAATGCAGCTGGTAATCTCTCGTCTCTACAATTCCTGTGCTTCTGCTGAAAATGAAGAAAACTTTAGCTGTACCTGAATTGCTGCGTGCCGGTCTGATACCTACTGAGATTGCAGCAAATCTGAGAATATCCAGATGTGCAGTCTACAAAGTTAAAAAGAAGCTGAAAGATACTGGAACAGCCTCACGAAAACCTGGGTCTGGAAAACCCGATCTGTGCGGACCAAAAAGTTGATTGACAAGGTGATATGGGGCCAGTCCAGATCTCAATCCCCTGGATTATAGCATATGGGCAACTGTGGAGGACAGTGACTGTAAGAAGCCACAAACTTCTGTGGCAGCCTTGGAGAGGTCCATTGTTAGATCTTGGGAAAAGATGACAGCATCCTACATAAAGAAGCGTTCCGCAGGTGCCTGGAGGCTGTTGTGACACTTAAGGGAGGACACATTGAAAAATAGAGTGTACTATACATGTTCTTTAAAATAATGTATAATTTGTGATTAAATTCTAATTCTAAGCTGAATAAACATGGCATTTAAGTTGTATTATGGCAGTGTAAACTTTTTTTGGGTCACCCTGTATACATACAGCAGCGCTAATATTTGATAACATGTCCCTTGGCCATTTTCACTTCAGTTCGGCGCGTTTGGTAGCCATCCACAAGCTTCTGGCAAGCTTCTGGGTGAATCTTTGACCACTCCTCTTGACAGAATTGGTGCAGTTCAGTTAAATTTGATGGCTTTCTGACATGGACTTGTTTCTTCAGCATTGTCCACAAGTTCTCAATGGGGTTTAAGTCAGGACTTTGGGAAGGCCATTCGAAAACCTTAATTCTAGCCTGATTTAGCTATTCCATTACCACTTTTGAAGTGTGTTTGGGGTCATTGTTTTGTTGGAACACCCAACTGCGCCCAAGACCCAATCTTTGGGCTGATGACGTTAGGTTATCTTGAGGAATTTGAAGGTAATCCTCCTTCTTCATTATCCCATTTACTCTCTGTAAAGCACCAGTTCCATTGGCAGTAAAACAGCCCCACAGCATAATACTACCACCACCGTGCTTGACGGTAGGCACGGTGTACTTGGGGTTAAAGGCCTCACCTTTTCTCCTCCAAACATATTGCTGGGCATTGTGGCCAAACAGCTCGATTTTTGTTTCGTCTGACCACAGAACTTTCCTCCAGAAGGTCTTATCTTTGTCCATGTGATCAGCAGCAAACTTCAGTCAAGCCTTAAGGTGCCGCTTTTGGAGCAACGGCTTCCTTCTTGCACGGCAGCCTCTCAGTCCATGGAGATGCAAAACACGCTTGACTGTGGACACTGACACCTGTGTTCCAGCAGCTTCTAATTCTTGGCAGATCTGCTTTTTGGTGATTCTCGGTTGAATCTTCACCCTCCTGACCAATTTTCTCTCAGCAGCAGGTGATAGCTTGCGTTTTCTTCCTGATCGTGGCAGTGACAAAACAGTGCCATGCACTTTATACTTACAAACAATTGTTTGCACTGTTGCTCATGGGACCTGCAGCTGCTTTGAAATGGCTCCAGGTGACTTTCCTGACTTGTTCAAGTCAATGATTGTTCAAGTCAATAATCACTCACAAGAAATTGCTAATTCGTGTTGCTGTATGTATATTTTTGACCCAGCAGATTTGATCACTTTTTCTGTTAACCCATAATAAAGTCATAAAAGAACCAAACTTCATGAATGTTTTTTTGTGACAAAGAAGTATCTGTTCCAATCACTCTATCGGAGAAAAATCAGAGTTGTAGAAATAACTGGAAACTCAAGAGAGCCATGACATTATGATCTTCACAAGTGTATGTAAACTTTTGACCACAACTGTATAAATGGAACTTTGTGTGTGTGTGTTCGTTCCCTACGGACCTCAAAACGGCTTTTACACAGTTTGTTTCTGGGAGTGTTAGGTGGGTTTGATCTCTGTAGGCCTCCATTTAGTGCCGGACATTAATTCCAAACTCAAAAAATTAGCATCGAAAATCCGCGCCGTGTTGTGTTCAATTTTCCGAAGTATTACTCAGGGATTCGTTTAGGCTGGATATTCATACTGTAGCGACTCTTTATTTATTATGTGTTACACCCGCAATGGTTCATGGGTAGCTGTGGCAACCATGACTGAGAGTGGTGGTTGCCATTGTTATGTTCTGGTGTTTTCTGTTCAAATATGGTGCTGTCTCTTGGGGTCGTGCGGTTTATGGTGCACAAAAGCAGTAAGTGTGAAACATAAAAACTGTCTGTTTCATTCTTATCTTTGTTGCTCGCCACAATACTGTACACAGTGTAGAGCAGAGCGGTAAACCGAAAATTTACCGTCACCAAAATTCCTCACGATGACCGACGTAATTTTGACCATGTCGGTAAATTCGGTAGTTTAATAAAACAAGAAAATATAGTCTTTTTATCCCGCTTTGACGCTGTGTTGTTCGGCTATGTTCATTCCCCTTTAAGAAAGCAGACAGAAGCCCGGTAGGCTAACGCTAGCGGCTAACGCTACAAGTAAACGGGATGGAGTCGGGCTTAAGTTAGCTTCGCCAAACTTTCACCCGACATTAAGTAAACTCTTGGCGGGTTCTAGACGGGCTTTCACCCGCTGTCTTCCCTGGTTCTCACAATATCAGGAGAGGATGCTTTCAGTGCTTTCTTGTGGTAGCCATGCCAAAGACTAACGCTAGCGGCTAACAACGGCTACAAATGAACGTGAAAGAGTCGGACAGCGGCTCTTACCTTGTCGAAACGGCTGAAATTAATGAGTGGACTAGGCACGGACTTCATGTAGCAATCATCATGTCACGTTATTTGGCATCTCTGTGTGATTTCTCTGAAAGCTTTCATGATGGTAAAGCACTCAGCATAAAGTATAATCCAACAGTGAAGCCTATATATAATATGACAGTTTAATGTCCTCAGCTATTTTTCTGTATGTGTTTGCTTTATTCTGGCATCATAAAACCTTAAATGTTTAATTGGCATCAGAGCAATACAGCTTTAATCTGGTTGTGTCTGCGTGGGGGGTGCATGTATTAAAAAAAAAACAACAACAATTGAAAAATTGACGTAAACACTTGTGTTGAATAATTATGTCACAGCAGCCATTACCAATAAATTGTCTGAAGTGTACTGTTAAAGCTGCAAGTCATTTGTGTTAGAATGATATGTTTGCACAGTCGTCATATTGATTTTTATAATGTTGTACATTTTTCAAGTCATACAAGCTGTATGTATGTAAACGTTCACACTAAAATTCTTATTGTTTACAAGATTTTTTTTAATACTTAATGTTTAGACTGCATGTGCAATTGTTAAATTGAAAGCTGGTTAAATAAATTTAACGAGAAACGGTTAATTTGTATTCCATGCATTGATTCAAATTTTGAAATTATATAACAGTCTGCTTGGGCGAATTTATCGTCATTTATCGTTATCGAGGTAAATCTGCTCAATTTATCGGGATACGTACTTAAGGCCATATCGCCCAGCCCTAACACAGTGATGGAAAAGCAAATGTGCAGTAACCCCTTCATAGTATCCTTTTACCTTTTCTGCATTACAGCTGCATCACTAAGGAAAGCATGTTTTGTTTGTATTGCGCTCAAGATACACAAACCCGTGCAACGCCCGGCCATACAGGTAATTGCAAATAAATCTTATTTAAAAAATGCGTCTCAAAATTGAACTACAGTAGTTCCAATTTTACAGTATATTTCACCTGCATTTATTAGAAGGGCAGGTGACTATTTTTGGTCATTTAAAGAAATAAAAACTTTGACATATATTAACACATTCACTACCAAACAGCATGTCACTAGACATCCCCTTCTTCCAAGCGCCACGAAATATTGTGTTCTACGACTACATGAATGCAGAATTTACAAAACGAAAAATTGGATCCCAATCTTTCATCATTTAAAAAAATATATCTGCATATTTCTACTTTTTTTTGTTCTTTAGTTATGAGGAATTCAACAGCAAAAACAACGTTGCTATATGTCTTGGTAGCAAATCAGTTAATTGTTTTATTTTTCTACAGGAAGAGGTTATGGAGGAACAAAAGAAAAAAGGGAGATAGAGACAGAAAAAGCACAAACAATTTTTGCGTATATTTAAGTATATCTTTTCATGGGACAACGCTGACAAAATGACACTTTGACACAATGAAAAGTAGTCTGTGTGCAGCTTATATAATAGAGTTAATTTATTTCCCCTCAAAATAACTCAAAATATAGACATTAATATCTAAATCCCAACAACAGCAACAAAAAAGAGTACACCCTTATGAAAAAACGTACATACCTAAATGTCCAAACTGAGTACTGCTTGTCATTTTCCCTCCAAAATGTCATGTGACCCGTTACAGGAGTGCTGTCAGCATTGCTGCAGAGATTGAAGAGGTGGGGGGTCCGCCTGTTAGTGCTCAGCTCATACGCCGCACTCTACATCAAATTGGTGTGCATGGCTGTCACCCCAGGAGGAAGCCTCTTCTGAAGACGGTACTCCAAAGTGTCATTTTGTCAGTATTGCCCCATGAAAAGATATACTTAAATATCTGCAGAAATGCGAGGGGTTTACTCACTTTTGTGATACACTGTACATTGAACGCCTACTCTGACTAACTATGAATATGTTGGTGCTATCGTTAGCTAGTTATATTTCTGGTTGACACCATGTGGGGGGTCTGATAGCCAAGGAAAGGGGATCTGAGAGATGATGATTGGGAGGGGTGAAGTGTACCTAAATCAGCCATGTGGTCTAAAACCCAGAATTTGTGTGAATCCCTTGCAAGTGTGAGTATGTTGGCATCCTATTCTCTGCTGTCTCATTGCTAATCCTGACACTGAGGTTTTCTACTTGAGTGTGTCTAATTTCACCTAGTCATGCGTGAGTCCCATCTAACATGTGATAGTCCTGCAGACAAGTGGAGCTGCCGCTTGGGTGCCACCCCAGGGCCCATCCCTTTTCCCGCAGCCCAGCAAAGGGGCCATTGTCAGCCTCAGGGATCCAGGGTGGTCTCCTGGGCCACCCACGCCCCTATCAACCGGCCTTCTGGGATGGGAAGAGGGGATGCACCACCAACCCCCACGCCCACCCGCACATTCGCCCTCGCACCCGGCCCAGGAGCTACACCCGCAGCCCCCCAACTGGCACGGCACATAGCGGGACCCCCTACGGCCCACCAAACCCAGGGCAGGGAGGGTCACTTCCTGTTGATTTTGGGTTACAGAACAGGAATGGCGTACCGCACGCAGGCTATTTTTAGACCGTGACGTCGCATCGTAAGGCGGAAGTAAAGCCAAAGTGGGACATTATAGACCCGCCCTCGCATAGACACAACGTAATCCGTGCTACTTTTCCCCAGTAATCTTTCAAAAACAAACATGCCGATCACGCATAGCTTTTTTAGAACTTGTAGAAACGACTCTAGACATTACGACACATGAAGGATGTTTTCTTCATACGTTTCCGGAAACCAAAAACTCAGGAGGAAAAATGACCGAATCAACTTGCGCGGACTTTAACACCAGCTCGGCGAATCCATTCACATTTCATATGCAGTAAACATTATGTTGGGTTGGCATGGTCTTTCAGAGGACAAAGAGGTAAGCCATTTTTATATTTTTAACTTATTTTTTTAGCGTAACGTTGTGCCGTACTGCTTCTGTCTGACAATGAATGACCTGAAAAGAATTACAATGGTATCTGACTGCCACTGTTACCGTTTCTGTTATATATATAAAAAAACAACTTTAGTAAGGGGGAAGTGTAAATAAATTATAGAATTACGATGTGTTATCAATGAAAAAATTAAAAGTGTTCGTTGGCTGTCACTGAGTAGCATTTGCGATCGCTACACAAAGCTAACTAAATTACCCCCAAGAACGGTAAGAGACGTAGGACAACCAGAGGATATATAAGAAAGACAGGGCTGATGGTAAAGGATAGCTTGTTGAAACAGGAGAATGTCATTGTCAGTCACGTCAATAAAAAAGCTAAAGCTATGCTTAGGTCGGCTCGTTTTTTTCGTCTTTTTCAGCCTTCAACACTCAAGCCATCTCTTTAACTGAACATTTTTATGTTCTTCCACATCTTTGCCAGTCAATTTGGCACCAGGCACATCATTTTCGGAGAGAATTGGTAGGTTTAGCTCTGTAAACATCTCCTTCGTACACGATTTCCATTCATTTCCTATTGGGGACAAACGGTGGCTTGTCCCTACTTAGCAACTGTAGCTAATGTCATGAATATTAATGAGCGGAAGTGACGTGTTGCTTGCGGTACGCCATTGACCTAGGAATATCCCCAATGAGGCAATGAGTTCATTCTGGGGCATTTCAGGTCATTTGCTGTTGATTTTCAGTCACTTCCTATTGATTTTGAGTTATAGAACAGGAATTAACCAGGGAATCTCTCCAAATGGATAGGCAAACTCAACAGGAAGTGACCTGTAAATGCCCTAAAATGAACAGAAAGAAAATCAGAAAGACTGTCTGTGAATTCTCTTGTTTCAAATGAACGAACGTTCATTCGCCCCTTTCAGTCTAAATGGATTGGGCGTCTAGCGCCATCAATCGCAGCTATAGACCCTACCCACGTGACGTCACAACTCCGCCCTCCTGACTGGTGCCGCCCAATTGTCCGTCAACACATCGTGTTTACCTGTTACGGCTACGTACATTCCTCCTATTTACGGCGTGTTTTTCTGCTCGTTAACATTAATAATCAAAATGGTGAAGGCGTGTGTGGCGGTCGGTTGCAATAACAGAGAAGATAGACGGAGAGACTTGAAGTTCTACCGGATTCCGAGAGACCCGGAGAGGAGAGAGCGAGATGGGCTGCTGCAATTCGACGAGAAAACTGGGCTCCAAACGATTACCACAGATTATGTAGTAGTCATTTTATATCTGGTAAAATGCATTTAATATATATTTAGAGGGTTTGGGGCTGACAACCACAATTAAGATCATTGCTAGGCTAATCGCCGACAACATACACGTATGTATGTAGTGAGAGTGCTATCGCTAAACCATATAAACATTAAAAGCCCTAGCTCCATTGACAAATGACATGAAATACATTAGACTTGACAGTAGATGTTAGCAAGAACAAAAGATTTTGAATTGAAAATTTCGTAACTCACCTTTCCAAGCACAAGATAGATTCCTGCCGAATTTTCGAATTTTCGTGGACGAGGACCTGTTTCACCCAACCAGCAACGAAGTATTTATAAGCCTCCAAGCTCTTAAAGTTTTTCAAACTTTCGTGAGAATAGGCTGATTTTGTGTGGACGAGATAGTTTTAAATATCAGGGTAGCTAGCAGATGTCTGGCAAATACGGCGCAGACAGCGGGTCGAAAAACATCGATTTAGGCATCAAATATGGATCTGGCGAATGGATAAACTGAAGCTTTTCCACATAACGTCTTTTATGCAACGCATCAAGTGAGTTTACGGCATCCGAAAGCACCGGGTCTTCCAATTGTTCGATCAATTGAGACCATTGATAATACAGACACAAAATGACGGACAAGGGGGCGGAACAATACAGCGATCACGTGATTTTGTGACGTCGGTGGGTAGGGTCTATTGAGTTAACAGAGTCCTAGTTTTTGTTCCTACCAATCGAGCACTGACAGTTTCTGCTAAAACAAGCAGCACCAGAATTTAATCAAGTGATTACACTTGTAAGACACCAGATTGGTGGAAAGGTGTCATCTTTTTTTTTTTTTTTTTAATCCGGCACCCACTGCAGCCTTACGTGAAATAGATTGGAGACCTCTGTTTTGGTCTCTTCTCTTCTCTCTTTTTTTTTTTTTTTTTTTTTTTTTTTAATATTGACACCTTTTTAAAACGATCCGTCCGATTCTTGGCAGGAGCATATCGATTACCTTTTAGGATACAAGTATTGCGCTGCCATTTCGATATATTGTCACACTCCTAACAATGAGTTAAATAAATATTCCATAAAGCGGTTAATAGATTTTTACACATTTTTACATCTTTTTAGCTAGTCCTTGAAATTTCCTCCTTGTGTCAGCACCTTACCTAATTATCCCCCGTGCAATTAGCCAGCAGATGATCTCACATCTCAGGTTCCTTGTGCAGGTGACCCCCACCCACGTTGGCGCGGCCCGAGGCCGGCTGGCGGGGATCAGGCCCTTGAGCCTCTTGTTATGCAGCCGTTAGCTGAAACAACAGGCGGCCTCCCAATTGAAACGCATTCACGGCAATTAGACGGGATTCTCCCGCGCGGCTCGAGGGGAGAATTGTAGGTCAGGAAGTAGACGTCGGTCAACAAGCGCACACACCTCTGCGGCGTGTTTCCTCTGAAGAGCTAAAAACGGAGCAGCGGGTCAGGGCGATAGACCTCTCAGAGAAGACCCTCTTCCTTTTAGAAGATGAATATCTATTTTCAAAACGGGACTTTGTTGCCTATAAACATGCCAAATTATCGGCGGGCTGACATCCGATACAAGCTTGAAAAATTTAGCGTTTTCATAGAAGATAACGCTCAGTTTAAATGATGATTTTTGGAAGCTAATATCTATGTTATGGTTGTTGTACTGTAAATAAATAAGTAAATAATAATAAAGCATTCATGGCGAAAAAAACAGTTAATCGAGAGAGCTTTACTATTGGTGAACACAATGTAGAATATTATAAAAATTTCTCCTATGTGATGCAAAATTTAGCATTTTGTGATGCAACTCTGGTACAGTACTAAATATTTACTAAAATATTACCGTATTGGCCCAAATATAAGACGGTGTTTTTTTGCATTGAAATTACACTGAAAAAGAGGGGGCCGTCTTATATTCGCGGTCTAGACATTATACCCATTCACGACGCTAGATGGCGCCAGATATCATTGAAGCGATGTTCTGTCATGACAGCTCTCAGCTAGTCTCCCCATTCACGACGCTAGATGGCGCCAGATATCATTGAAGCGATGTTCTGTCATGACAGATCTCAGCTACTTTCCCCTTTCACGACGCTAGATGGCGCCAGATATCATTGAAGCGGTGTTCTGTCATGACAGATCTTAGCTACTCTCAAGTTTAACCAGTTTGCATTACTTTATTGCAATGTTTTTCCCGTATTCAGATTTGTTTCAAGACTACAGTTACAGTTAGACTCCACTTTGATGGTTAATGGAGTTATTGCAATTTTGTTGTTTTATCACAATAGATTGGTTTATTTACATTTCAAAAACCAGAAGCCATTCATTTATGAATGTGATTGCACTTTAGTTTACATATTTAAATTTTCAGATATTAAGATTTGAATGAGGCAAAATAACATGCTTTTTCTCTCAAATATATTGTTATAATTGTTTCAGATGTACTGTAATTATTTTCTGTATAAAAATTTGGTGTTCAAAAAGTCATTTTTTTCAAACTTGAGTCTTGAAAAAGAGGGGGTCGTCTTATAATCAGGGCTGTCTTATTTTTGGGCCAATACGGTATTTTATCTAGTTTAGAGATGATAATAACTAGTTTTAAATTTATATAGGAGTTAAAATAAATGCAATGCAAGCGTTGCTTCAAAAATACCATTATTTTAAAGACAATAATACGCGCTTTTAATTAGAGTTGTCCGATATTATCGGGTAGCCGATAATATCGGCTGATAAGAGTATTTTAAAATGAAATTGGATGATATCGACATCGGTTTTTCATTATCGATTTTGGGCCAATGTGCATGTTGCCTTCAAAGTGAATGTACAAGCCTTCTGTCTTTGTACAAGGGCTGGTCACAGCTTAGCACAGCAGGTATGCTTATTGACCATTAGATGTCTCCAAACTGAGATGCTTGGGATTTGTTATGGGAAACCATTTGCATTCATGGTGAAAACATTAAATGAACAATAAATGATTGAAAAATACTTTTCACTGAATCAAGTAAATTGTTACATTTACCATTATTAAAGCATCCAGTGGGGCATCACAATACAATTAGCCATAATATGTTAAGCCCACGGCCGCATATCAGTATCCGATTTTTGGAGTTGGACAATATCGGGCAATTGATTATTGGTTAAAAAGTAATTATCGGACAACTCTACTTTTCAATGCAACTTTTGAGCAAACTATTTGTTACAGTTTGCGGCAATGCCAATAGAAACAAAGCAGTTATGCAGAACAAACCAGTGAATTGAGCGCTATGATGTGAGTTAAAACATTACTTACTATTAGGCCTGCACAATATATCGTACACGCATGCGCAATAGTCCCATTGTAGGACGTAAAATTGTTGTTTTTTTATTTTTTTAAATGTAAATTTTTGTTTTTCTTCATAAAAGCAGCAATTGTGGCTTGGCTTTCTGGATCCCTTTTAATACACCAATCTTTCACAGATGAACCCCCTTAGCCTGGATAAATCGGTCGTAGGCCTATATGAGTACTAGGGATGTCCCGATCTCATATTTTTGCACCTGAGTCAGAGTCCAAGTCACCTGATTTTGAAATTCTGCCAATACCGAGTCCCGATCTGATACGTACTTTTTTTACGTTCACGCTGCTGAGAACAGCCTCTCACTTACACAATAAATGAGTTTCCACAGTACACTTCAAACTGTGTACCAAGTTTAAAAATGATTAACGCATGTGTGCCTTTGAGCGTAGAACTACTGAGGCATCTCTGGCCAGATCAAAGCTACAAACCTGTCAATCATAAATAACTTTAAGTACCAAACACCAGCTGCACTGGTGACCAAAAAAAAAAGTTTGGTCACTGTGCTTTTCAGGACTGAGTGTGAGAGGCTCTACGAGCATGAAGCAGATAAACATATTTTTTTAAATTAAAAAAACAGATCCCTTTCACCCCACCTGATTTTCAATCTTGTGATCGGATTGAGACATCTCTAATGAATATAGTAGTGAATCAACCAAAGTCTTCCCAAACAGAGCTATTCAAGTCTGGTGAACATTCTTGTTTTAATATCGCAATATACACTCACCAGCCACTTTATTAGGTACACCATGCTAGTAAGGGGTTGGACCCCTTTTGCCTTCAGAACTGCCTCAATTCTTCGTGGCATAGATTCAACAAGGTGCTGGAAGCATTCCTCAGAGAGTTTGGTCCATATTGATGGCATCACACAGTTGGTGCAGATTTGTTGGCTGCACATCATGATGCGAATCTCCCGTTCCACCACATCCCAAAGATGCTCTATTGGATTGAGATCTGGTGACTGTGGAGGCCATTTGAGTACATGACAGAGTATTGTCATGTTCAAGAAACCAGTCTGAGATGATTCCAGCTTTATGACATGGCGCATTATCCTGCTGAAAGTAGCCATCAGAAGTTGGGTACATTGTGGTCATAAAGGGATGGACATGGTCAGCAACAATACTCAGGTAGGCTGTGGTGTTCCAACGATGCTCAATTGGTACCAAGGGGCCCGAAGAGTGCCAAGAAAATATTCCCCACACCATTACACCACCACCACCAGCCTGAACCATTGATACAAGGCAGGATGGATCCATGCTTTCATGTTGTTGACGCCAAATCTGACCCTACCATCCGAATGTTGCAGCAGAAATCAAGACTCATCAGACCAGGGAACGTTTTTCCAATCACCTATTGTCCAATTTCGATGAGCTTGTGCAAATTGTAGCCTCAGTTTCCTGTTCTTAGCTGAAAGGAGTGGCACCCGGCGTGGTCTTCTGCTGCTGTAGCCCATCTGCCTCAAAGTTCGACGTACTGTGCATTCAGAGATGCTCTTCGGCCTACCTTGGTTGTAACCGGTGGTTATTTGAGTCACTGTTGCCTTTCTATCAGCTTGAACCAGTCTGGCCATTCTCCTCTGACCTCTGGCATCAACAAGGCATTTCCGACCACAGAACTGCCGCTCACTGAATATTTTTTCTTTTTCGGACCATTCTCTGTAAACCCTAGAGATGGTTGTGCGTGAAAATCCCAGCAGATCAGCAGTTTCTCAAATACTCAGACCAGCCCTTCTTGCACCAACAACCATGCCACGTTCAAAGTCACTCAAATCACCTTTCTTCCCCATACTGATGCTCTGTTTGAACTGCAGGAGATTGTCTTAAACCATGTCTCCATGCCTAAATGCACTGAGTTGCCGCCATGTGATGGACTGATTAGAAATTAAGTGTTAACGAGCAGTTGGACATGTGTACCTAATAAAGTGGCCGGTGAGTATATATCACAAACCCGCCAAAAATCGCAATATCAGTTTTTTCCAATATCGTTTAGCCCTACTTTCTATCATAAAAAAGTCACAGCTTAAATGCAAAATTTAGAATTTTTTCAATAAGACTATTGTATTGACGCTGTTCTTCCTCTGATATCACAAGATATTGACATTCTTAGCCATTTACTGTAAAATCAATAATCTCATCTAGACAAGTTAATTGTTTAAAAGCCCCGTAGAAATCGCGGGACGTTGATGACCTACAACGTTAATCACTAACATCATGTACAGACAGGATGTCCGTGGCGTAAACTGCCCTCTCGTGCTGCGAAAACAAGGCGCCGTGTATTACTCACACACATACACGCAGATTACCTCTAGAATCATCCGGGCCAGGAAGTTGGGTCACGTATCCCCTCCTGGCTGTGGGAAGAGCCGGCCTGGGCTTCCAGGTGAGAGGCTGGCTACGCTCGAAGTCAGGGAAGGCAAAAACAAATGTAAAAGGGGAATGTAGGAAAACATCCCGAAGGTGACCTGTAAGAAGCCTTTTTGGCTCTGAAGCAAGTTGACTCATTGTGAAATTATTTAACCAGAGCTCGCTAACATATATGGAGATTTTGCTTTGCCCTTGCACGATTCATCGACAGTGTTGCAGGAACTTTTGTCACTTTCTGTAATCTCGATTATCTAACTAACAAGCGGCTATGAAAATATGTTGTATAGTTGTATTTACCTTTAAAATGCATGTGACACGAAAAAGCATGTTTATTTCATAATATACAATGTATTTTATGCTCCTGAATGATATGGACCGCTTGGATGTGTGTGGAAGCGACCGCTATATTTATTTAGTTTTCTGAATCCCGCGCTATGAAAATGACGGACTTCCGGCTTCGGTCTTGCATTGAGGAAGAGGGCGCTGTGACGTGTACGGGAGAACGAGTCCTCTCCACTATACAGCCGTACTGTTGCATGAGAAGGACTAAGGATTCAGCTGATTTTGCGGATTAATACGTTTATTTTTCGCATCACGCCAGCCAAACGGCTGCAGAAAAATCTTGCTGAATGAGGGAGAGGCATGTGCGCCTTTTTGGAGTTTCAAATGGTTCCGATTCACCGTGGATATTGGCCAAAACAAGCCCTACTACTGTGGGACCACAGGACTTACGAGGAAGTGAGTAAACATCTTGTTTTGTTTTATGTCAAATACTGGGATCATTTTAATTCGGAGGTGGCTTGCATTTTGTGGCTGACATGCTCCTTGTCGCACATACCCCCCCGGGCGAGCACTATACTCGGCTTTTGCACTCTTGGTGTGCCCGATGTTCTGTCAAATTTTCCACCTGATCAGATATGGCAACTTTGAGTTAAAAATAGCCGCAAATACATCGATTACAAAGTAAACAATACAAACTTTCTTTAAATAAAGGACTACTTACGTTTGATGATTGATAGGCATGTAAAAAGCTCTCCTCATGCACATTAGCTGCACGTTAGCTGCACAACAACTGCAGCCGCCCTCCTCCGAACGAACTGTAAATTGCTCTCGCCGGGCGGTTTGCCGATCAGCGAAGACAATCGACAACCCAGTCGTCATGTCAAAAGTTCCGGGCTAGTTATGTGTGATTTTCCGCTTCGAAGACTTTGAAACATCACTCTGTTCGGGTTAGCATGTCGGCTAGCTGTCACGCCTCTTGGTTTGTTTGCATTCTCCGAAGCCGGGGAAGGGAAATGGCAAGGGCCCGATTTAGGTGTCATAAAATATTGTTCGGGAGGTGCGACAGTAAAGGTGAAGTCGACAGTTTTGACCATTATGGAGTAATTTTGCCATGTCGTCCTGAATAAGTGCATTTTTATTATTTCATATTCCATTTAGCACAAGACTGTTATTTGTCATGACCATGCCATTTTTTTAGCAATTGGGGGGAAAATACTTGAATAAAAAGAATATCCTGTAAAAATATTGAAGTAGAGAGACTGAAACAGTGACATTTTACGGCTCTCTTCGTCACATTTTCCTCGTTCTGAATAATTCCCCCTCAATGGGCTGAATAGTAAAACCGATGAGCCTATTCTCCCGCTGACGTCATCCACCTGTTGGTGACGCTAGAGCCCTATAATGGTAGGCGTGGCTAACCGGCAGATTAAAAGACTAATTTCTCGTCATCTGCGCTTTGCTAAATTGTTGTATATAGTCGAATCGTCTCAAAATATGATTCTAATTCACATAATAATGCTATTTAAGACTGTTTTTCTCATATCGTATGCTCTTTAAGCGTTTTGTGTGTGTGTGTGTTTTTAGTGGAGTGCATATTGAAAGAAAAAATGCAGTGTCATTTTTTTGGCAACATTTATTAAAAGTTACCTGGTATTAAGAAAAACATAATTATATCTATATCTATGCATACTGTATTTAGCAGGTTAGCAACTAGCAAAATTTTGCCACTAACTTTGTTCATCTGCAGCAATTTTCGCCGTTTAAAATTTTCTCGCTAACATCGAGATTTCTCTGTCACCTGTGTCGAAATCTCAAGATTTTAAAAAGCTAAACTGAATGAAAACACGGCTATCAAAGCGCTCTTCCTCACTTAAGGACATTTTGAACAAAACATCATTAATATTTATCGCGTTTTTCTTTCGCTCCTCCTCTACTAAATTCTTGTTTGGCAGTTTTAACCTTTAGCACTGTTAGCCTTTAGCACATAAAATGAGCATACATCTGTTTTAGAAAAATTATTAGTCAAAAGTACAAAAGTATAAATACAAAAAGCTATTTTGGTTTTTAGGATTTGGCAAGCAATTTTCAAACCGACACTCCACGAACAAAATTACTTTGTCTTAATCTGTGCGGGAATCTTGGCATTTTCTGTAATTACTTTAAACTGACTGTCAACGGCTATCAAGACACTCTTTCACCTTTGAGTTCTGCAACCAAACCTCATTAACATTTCGCTTGTTTGTCCTTCGCACACTACAAGTCATCTACAAATCACGTGTTAATCGCTTACCCTAATTTTTCTGTAACCTTGCGAACACGACACACAAACAGCTATGAAAACATTTCTTATTACCATAATTTTCAGACTATAAGCCGCTACTTTTTTCCCTCATTTTGAATCCTGTTGCTTATAGTCCAGTGCGGCTTATTTATTTATTTATTTGGGTTAATAGGTAACACTTTATTTGATAGCGGCATCATAAGACTGTCATAAGACCGTCATAATTATGACATGACACTATCATGAGCGTTACTGAACACTTGTGACAGATGATATTAAGTGTTGTCCGGCAAATTATGTCACTTACTCCATTTATGACCAACTCGGATCTTAAAATCCATTCAAAAGTGAGATAATTTGCCGGATGACACAAAATGACATGTCATAAGCATTCATTCATGTCATACTTAAGACGGTGTTTTGAGTGTCTTACGGTGCCACTGTAGGGGTGTAACGGTACACAAAAATCTCGGTTCGGTACGTACTGTACCTCGGTTTTGAGGTCACGGTTCGGTTCATTTTCGGTACAGTGAGAAAACAAAATGCAAAATATAAATGTGCTAGTTGTTTATTACACACCTTTGTGCTTTCAACAATAGGAACATTAGCCTATACAAAGCTAGAATTCTGCTCAAAAAAGTAGCAGGTATTTAAAGATAATCCAACAAAAATTTGCCATTCAGACCCCACGTATTCGTCAGATTTCTTTCTGAAAGAAAGAAGAAAAAAGAAGTCCTGTTTTTTGCCAAAGAGAAAAGCAATCCCAATAATGACAAAGATTTTAACATGTATTTTACAAATGAAATGCCTCAATGAATCTTTTTTTTTTTCTTATGAACGGTTTTCAAAAGCTTTATTGGTGGATTTTCTCAAGTTAAAGCGCCACACAGAAATTAATAAATTTAATTGTGTAAGCAGGATCTGTACTATTCTTATTATTTAATTACAGGTGTTTTAGCTCATTTCAATTTATTTTATTTAAATGCATATTATTTATGTTATTATGTGTTTATATTTTACAAATGTGATGTAGTATTCATTTATATTTTATATTTCATGTTGTATAACAGTGAATATTAGTTCCTACTTGTTTTGTTGTGGTAGGAGGGTTTTGTATTGAACACGGGGCCGTGTTGGTTATTATTATAGCAGAGAAGACAGCAGTAAATCAACAAAGACAAGTCAACTGTGCCCCGATCTACCACTCAAGAGATCTGATGGACTCAAAAAGTGGGTTACGATTGCATATTAGTTCGAAAATCGACCGGATCCACCGTATTTCTACACGAGAGACTTTCGGTCTGCCTGAGCTTAGCTACCGGTAGTAGTATTGATGCAGGAGGGTCGCGTCTCACCTCAAATAATAAACTCTGCTGTTCTTTTTGCGTGCGTCGTGTTTAGCCGCTTCTGGGACGCGTCTAACATGCGGCCGCACTGCGACTGGTGTGTATTGGCTGATTGACTTTAACGCCCGCGAGAACAGCCACGTTGTCGTGCCGTTGACGTTTCTGGGTTATACTGTCCTACCGTGTTGGTCCTCATTATAGTAGACAACACGGAGTAAATGTAATCTACGCAAAGAAACTGTAACCCGATCGACTCACAGCCTCGAAAAGTAAGGGTTACTTTACGTCAGAAACTCGTTCGGTACGCCTCCGTTCCGAACCGAGCACCACGTACCAAAACGGTTCAATACAAATACATGTACCGTTACACCCTTATGCCACTGTCAAATAAAGTGACAGTGGCGTCATAAGACTATCATAAAACTGTCATAATATGACATGACACTATCATGGGCATTACTGAATGCTTATTATAGATGTCATTAAGTGTCATCCGGCAAATTTTGTTCCTACCTCCATTTATGTCCAGGTCAGATCTTTTTCTTTTACATCCATTCAAAACTGAGATAATTTAGCAGATGACACTTTATGACATGTTATAAGCATTCATTAATGCTCATGACAGTGTCATGTCATAATTATGATTGTCTTGTGACAGTCTTACGGCGCCACTGTCAAATAAAGTGTTACCAAATACCATAACTAGCAATTCATGAAACAACTGGAACAGTAACTGAAGCAATAATTAGCACAGGACATGAATTTTGATTGTTATTTAAATCTGTAGCGCTGCAGTGCATGCTAGGAGGCATGTTGGACGACAACAGTGTTTACAGCAGGTGGCAGCAGGGGTTGACTGTTTCCTCCAAGGGAGCAGTGATAGCCAAATTGAAGCTTCTTGAAGCAATGAAGCTTTGCAGCAAATTGGTTACGAGCTTCATGGTGGTTCATTTGGTCTTGTGACAGTTGTATGATGCCGCTGTCAAAGTGGTACCGGTTAATATCTTTTGGTGTAAATATCCCATAATACAGTAAGGACATGTGGCTTATCTATGAAGAAATGCCATTTTCGTGCCAAATTTGGTGGGTGGCGGCTTATAGTCAGGTGTGCCTTTTAGTCCGAAAATTACGGTAAGCAGTTTTCCCCTTTAGCGCTTTTATTAGCTGTTAGCATTTTGTTCATTGCGCTTCAGTGGTGCAAACGTAAGAAAAATCAGACACGTATTCATTTGTTTGCAAAATTTATTAGTCAAAAGTGCAAAAGTATAAAAAAAACACCTTAGTATATATACAAAGACTTAAAAAGAGTGACTGTACAAAATGACTTCATATCCTTGCGAGACAGCGAAAGGAAAATAAAAAGTGTTTCTTTCAAAATAAACGTCCTTCAGTAGTCTGGCCTTTTGATTTCAGTAGATACACAATTTTTTAAGTACGGCGTGGAGGTTTTAAGAGTTGTTATAGCTGCAATAGTAAACGGCGGTGCTGGCGTCCGACAACACCGACGATATGAGGCCATCAGGTCCTGGCGCGCCGCCCTCGTGCGGGGCGCCATACGAGTTGGACGCAGAGGAGCTCAGGTACTGCTCGAATTCGCTGCGGTCCACCTCGGAAAGCAGCTCGGCGTTGTCGGGTACAGCGTGCGGGTGGCAATCGGGTGGCGGGGACAGCTGCCCCGCCCCCGGGTGCCGCTTCGGGTGACCATAGTACATTGCTAAAGGGTTGGCGCACCCCATGTAGGAGGCTGGGTGGTGGTGGAGGGGCTCCTGGTGTTGGTACTCGGGGGCCTGCGAATGGTAGGCGTACATCATGTGGCAGTCCTCCTGGGAGGGGAAGAACATGGAGTCGGCGTCCACGGCGTCCAGGGGCGACGTGTCGGGCGTGGGGAGGCTGTAGCTCTCGTACGACGACGCCCCAACGGGGTCCGGGCGGTAGTGACCGAGGGGCTGTTGCTGCTGAGGCATCTGGGGGAAGCTGGCGTGCTCGTGGTAGCCCCCGTCCCCCGGGGGCTGAAGCTCGGACCCCCCGTGCAGCAGGAAGCCGGAGTCCAGCCGCTTAATCCGCTTCACCTGCTTGCGCCTGCGGGGTCGGTACTTGTAGTTGGGGTGGTCCTGCATGTGTTGAACACGTAAACGCTCCGCCTCCTCTACGAACGGTTGCTTGTCCACCATGGGGAGGGATTTCCACGACTTGCCTGTGGGAACGTCACAATGTCACCACGGTAAGCACTTACTGACTCTCGATGTGTGTTTATTGACACCATTTTGTGACACTTCAGCAATTCTTACCCTATTTAGCCATGTTTACATTTG
Organism: Corythoichthys intestinalis; assembly: GCF_030265065.1. Classification (NCBI taxonomy): domain Eukaryota; kingdom Metazoa; phylum Chordata; class Actinopteri; order Syngnathiformes; family Syngnathidae; genus Corythoichthys; species Corythoichthys intestinalis. The sequence continues at coordinate 15,207,516 of NC_080414.1, read as the reverse complement.
GACTAAATGGTAATATAATTTGAAAAATAACTGAAATAATGCAAGACAATCAAGAAAATTTTAAATGAATCCAAAATCTCTTAAAGAGTGACTTTTCTTCTTGTTTTTGTTATTGCCAAACTCCGAATTTTAAATGAATTTTAATTGGTTCTTAAAATTATGAATACATTATAACATTGTATGCCTATGTTTGACTAGAATGTATAACATTTTTCAGGCCAAAAAATGTTACAAAATTACAATTTTTAATGGTCACAGAATTGCTAACGCTGTACTTTAGTGGCAGTACAGATTCAACTTCTGTGAGTAATATTTAAAAAAAAAAAAAAAAAAAAAATTATTGACTTCAGTAGTGCTCAAACTCAAACTTGCTGTTGACCTCATTGGCTGCCATTGACAATAATAGACAACCAATCCATTTGAACTGGGAGGGATGGCAGCGTTGTGATGACGTCTTATCACAGTCAATGGCAACCAATGAATCAAATCACATTACACTGTGTCCCCAATGCCGATAAATGTAAAAAACTACAAAAACACATGACATAAATGCACTCTCCATATGTGCTCGATGGCATAAAAGTTGACGTTTGAGCAGAAAATTGCAATTTTTCTAAATGTTGCAATACTTTATTTAGTAATATCACAAATATGGATATAAATAGGAGCTATGTCCTATAAAATATTCTATAAACCCTCACTGAGCAACTTTTAAAACCGGCAAAATAAAATTATTTCAAATTAAACACCTGATTTTGCATTAAATTGAAGGAATGTTATTGCTGATACGTGCCGACCTAAAATATGATTTCCTATCACGTTTATACCAACATTTGTATTCCAAAATATCAAACCTGTAAATAGTTTTAGAAAATGAGAAATATTGTAATTTACTGTTTTACAATTGAAAGTGGTGTTAAAACATTACTATAACCACTGATAATGAGAAAAACATGAACAAATATTATCACACATAAAAAGAAAATAGAACTTTTACTCATTTTTACACTACAACAATTAAGTTTTTATTCATTTTAGTTAGAAAAATGGTTATAATCCAGTTTAATTTAACACTCAGTGGAACAAGAAGATGCAGTAAATGTCATTTATACATTGTATATAAACACGAACTTATGTTTACGCCAAATAAATGCCTTATTAATACATTTTATACTATCACTTGTAGAAAAAATATTCTTTTCAAAGTTGCAGCTAAATTCATAAGTGTGAAACCAAATTCTATGTAACTTAGTAGCAATTTAACAAGAACGTTCACTTTCTAATTAAAAAAAATGTCTAAAGACACGAAATGAAGTATGCACGACTCACCCAACATTTTGCTTAATTCGGCGTTGTGCAAATCCGGATTCTGCTGCGCCAGCCGTTTGCGCTCGTCTTTCGCCCACACCATGAATGCGTTCATCGGTCGCCGAATTCTCGGTTCGCTCTTGCCGCGACTCCCGTGGTTCGCCCCGGCCGCGCCTCCAGCCACCGCCGCCGCCGCGGCGAGACCGGACGACGCCTCGTTCTTCGCTTTGGGCTCCCCGAGGGGACTGAGGGGGTCGGCCCACTGGCAGTGTCCCATTCCAGGCATCATGACTGACATCGCGCACCTTGCCTGGTTCTGATCGTCGCTGGCGTAGCCCGCATCGGGACTGCTCATTTCTTTCCACGCGGCTTTTACCCGAAAATCTTTCAAAAGATTACCAAACAAAAAGCGAAATGACAGCTAATTTTTATTTTAAAGTTGAAAATAGTTTGGTCCCATCCATAAAGTCGCTGCTGGGAAGCGCACTGACTGAGCGTGCATGTTGGGGGTACTTATAAGCACGCGCAGCCAATCAGAACGCAGGGGGCGTGGTTTAAACTGAGCAAGGTGTTTAAAAGTTGCCTCCTGTTGACCTTATTTAGAATGTTGTGTTTACCACGTTGTCTGCCATTGACGGCGATAGACGTCCAATCCATTTGTTCTGGAAGCGATTGATCGCTGTCAGTAAAATTGTGGGGAAAATTATAAGCAAAAAAATTACACATTGTGGTTGAACATATACACATATTGGGGCTGTGAATTATTTTTTGATTAATCACGTTATTATTTATTTATTTATTTATTTTATTAATAACGATTGTTCACATAACATTTAAAGTAGCTTTACAAAAAGTATTATTTTCACGCAATGCATTTTTCAATCTCAAAATGATTGCCTTTGAGATTATATTTTTTCTTTATTGATTGATGTCAATTTTTAAAAAAATATTTATGTATTTTATATTTCCCTTTTCATTTACTATTTTTTTTTCAATGTTTGTGTGTACGTTTTCTTCATTTCTCATTTTTTTTCTGATTTATTTCACCATTATTATTTTTAATATTTATTTCATTTTGACACCCATAATTAAATTTCTCAATTAAGTGTTTGTTTCCAGATTTACCGTAATTTCCGGACTATAAGCAGCTACTTTTCCCCCTCATTTTGAATCCTGCGGCTTATAGTCCAGTGTGTCTTATTATTTGATTTATTTAAATTAATGGGTAACACTGTATTTGATGGTGGTGTCATAACACTGCTATAAGACAGTCATAATGATGATGTGATACTATTATGGGGATTAATAAATGCTTATGACAGATGTCATTATGTATTATCCGGCAAACTCCTTTTATGTCCAGCTCGGATCTTTTACATCCATTCAAAAGCTAGATAATTTGCCGAATGACATAAAATGACAACTGTCATAAGCATTCATTAATGCTCATGGTAGTGTCATGTCATAATTATGATGATCTTATGACAGTTTTATGGTGCCACTATCAAATAAAGTGTTACCGAATACCATAGCTAGCAATAATTGAAACAACTAGAACAGTAACTGAAGAAATAATTAGCACAGAACATTAATTTTGATTGTTATTTAACATCTGTAGCACTGCAATGCATGCTAGGAGGCATGTTGGATGACAATAGTGTTGACAGCGGGTGGCAGCAGAGGTTGACTGTCTCTACCAAGGAAGCAGTGATGGCCCAATGAAGCTTCTTGAAGCAATGAAGCTTTGCAGCCAATTGGTTCAAAGCTTCACGGTGGCTCGTTTGGTCTTAGTCTTATGATGCCACCGTCAAATAAAGTTTCACTGGTTCATATCTTTTGGTGGGGAAAATATCCCATTATACAGTGAGGACAGCTGCGGCTTATAGTCCAGTGCGGCTTATATATGAATAAATATGCCATTTTCATGTAAAATTTGGTGGGTGGCGGTAGCGCAATATTTCACCTGCCAGATAACTATGTACAGTTAACGTGAAGGAAAATATGCAGTCAAAAAAGATGAAGATGTTATGAATCCATTTTAATTATTTTTTATCTCTTAATGCTGCATGAATCGTTTTTAACGCTCTGAATGCTACTGTTTATATTTGCTTCTGCATGACGCATTTTTGACATATCTTGCTGCACTTGAACTCCGGTGTCCTTCCTCTCCGGCGAGGGGTTAAAGCGGCACGCTACCCTGTCGACCGTATTCTGGCAAATTGTTTGTTGCTTCAGCGAAATCCCATTTGTTGGCTTCTTATCACCCCTGGCCGGCAGCCCCTTTTCTCCCGCTTCACCCGCGTCAAAAAGGGTTGACAGAAATATGAGGGACGCTTATAGTGCGACCCCATCGGTCCGCACGGGAGCGGATCCGCGCCGTAATGCTGTCATCGTCCATTTTGCCGGCGAGACGCGAAGCGTGGGTGTCTCTGGGAATGTCTGGGCGTGGAGCATGCCATCGTTTGATTGGAGAAGTCGTAAAGTCTGGCGTCCCGGCCACATTTCCTCTGCTAAGGTGAAGCCGGGAACCCCCCGCCCCCCCGCCGTCAGCTCCTAGTCCTCCCGTCCCTACGCCCCGTGCCTGGGGAGTCTAGGGCTGGGCGTCCTCTCGACGCCAGCCGCGGGACGGGGGAGCGCTCCAGGGAGAGGTCAAGCGGGCTTGCTTACACAATGGCATTATCTCAGTTCCAGGCCTCGGCTAACGGCGGCGGTGAGCACTTCCTGTCCCCTCGGCGAGCACTTCCTGTCCTTGGCGCGGCAGCACAAGTTGTCCGCCTCGCAAAAAAAAAAAAAAAAAATACAGGGAGTGTGTGCGAACGATGGCGGACTTCTGGAGCATCGCCTTCTTAACTCATTGGCTGCAATTGACGAAGGTCCCAAACCTACTATTTACTTATCATTATAGAATTAAATGACAGTAAAATTGTTCTGTTCAACAACTATTCCATTTTTAGACAATAATACCCACCAAGTTTTAAATGAAACCCAAAAGATATGCAGCTCATTAGCCTGTTAAAATCCATAAGTATGCCACATTGGACTATTCATATAATTTTAGTAGTCATCGAAGGGTTATAAAAATGTGATTCTCTTGGGCCTGGCTAACCTCCATCCATCCATCCATCCATCCATCCATCCATCTATATAGCCCCTATCTCTCTATCTCTCCTTACATATAGCTCAATCCATCCATCCATCCATCCATCCATCCATCCATCCATCCATCCATCCATCCATCCATCCATCCATCCATCCATCCATCTCGATCTATCTATCATCTAAATAGCTATCGGTCTGTATATCTATCATCTAACTGTATCTCTATCTATCTATCTATCTATCTATCTATCTATCTATCTATCTATCTATCTATCTATCTATCTATCTATCTATCTATCTATCTATCTATCTATCTATCTATCTATCTATCTATCTATCTATCTATCTATCTATCTATCTATCTATCTATCTATCTATCGATCATCTAACTGTATCTATCTGTATATATCATGTATTTAGCTATCTATCGCTATATAGCTATATGTAACTATGTATAGACCCCAAACATTTGAACAATAGTGTATCTATCATCTAGTTATATCTACCTATAATCATCTCTACATATAGCTAATCTATCTATCTATCTATCTATCTATCTATCTATCTATCTATCTATCTATCTATCTATCTATCTATCTATCTATCTATCTATCTATCTATCTATCTATCTATCTATCTATCTATCTATCTATCTATCTATCTATCTATCTATCTATCTATCTATCTATCTATCTATCTATCATCTAACTGTATCTATCTGTATATATCATCTATCTAGCTATCTATCGCCATATAGCTATATGTAACTATGTATAGACCCCAAACATTTGAACAATAGTGTATCTATCATCTAGTTATATCTACCTATAATCATCTCTACATATAGCTAATCTACCTACCGACCGACCGACCGACCGACCGACCGACCGACCTACTACCTACCTACCTACCTACCTACCTACCTACCTACCTACCTACCTACCTACCTACCTACCTACCTACCTACCTACCTACCTACCTACCTACCTACCTACCTATCTATCTATATCTATCTACAGTGGGACAAATAAGTATTTAGTCAACCACAAATTGTGCAAGTTCTCCCTCTTGAAAATATTAGAGAGGCCTGTAATTGTAAACATGGATAAACCTCAACCATGACGGACAGAATGTGGGGGAAAAAAAAAAAAAACAGAAAATCACATTGTTTGATTTTTAAAGAATTTATTTGCAAATCATTGAGGAAAATAAGTATTTGGTCAATACCAAAAGTTCATCTCAATACTTTGTTATGTACCCTCTGTTGGCAATAACGGTGGTCAAACGTTTTCTGTAACGCTTCACAAGCTTTTCACACACTGTTGCTGGTATTTTGGCCCATTCCTCCATGCAGATCTCCTCTAGAGCAGTGATGTTTTGGGGCTGTCGTTGGGCAACACGGACTTTCAACTCCCTCCACAGATTTTCTATGGGGTTGAGATCTGGAGACTGGCTAGGCCACTCCAGAACCTTGAAATGCTTCTTACGAAGCCGCTCCTTTGTTGCCCTGGCTGTGTGTTTGGGATCATTGTCATGCTGAAAGACCCAGCCATGTCTCATCTTCAATGCCCCTGCTGATGGAAGGAGATTTTCACTTAAAATGTCTTGATATATGGCCCCACTCATTCTTTCCTTTACACAGATCAGTCGTCCTGGTCCCTTAGCAGAAAAACAGCCCCAAAGCAGGATGTTTCCACCCCCATGCTTCACAGTGGGTACGGTGCAATTCAGTATTCTTTTTCCTCCAAACAAGAGAACCTGTGTTTCTACCAAAAAGTTCTATTTTGGTTTCATCTGACCATAACACATTCTCCCAGTCCTCTTCTGGAGCATCCAAATGCTCTCTAGCGGACCTCAGATGGGCCTGGACGTGTACTTTCTTCAGCAGGGGGACACGTCTGGCAGTGCAAGATATGAGTCCCTGGCGGTGCATTGTGTAGCCTTTGTTACTGTGGTCCCAGCTCTCTGTAGGTCATTCACTAGGTCCCCCCGTGTGGTTCTGGGATTTGTGCTCACTGTTCTTGTTATCATTTTGACGCCACAAGGAGAGATCTTGCATGGAGCCCCAGATCGAGGGAGATTGTCAGTGGTCTTGTATGTCTTTCATTTTCTAGTAATTTCTCCCGCAGTTGATTTCTTTACACCAAGCGTTTTACCTATTGCACATTCAGACTTCCCAGCCTGGTGCAGGTCTACAATTTTGTCTCTGGTGTCCTTCGACAGGTCTTTGGTCTGACTGAGGTTGTGGACAGGTGTCTTATATGCCGATAATGAGTTAAAACAGGTGCCATTATACTGATAATCAGTTAAAACAGGTGCCATTATTACAGGTAACGATTGGAGCCTCGTTAGACCTCGTTAGAAGAAGTTAGACCTCTTTGACAGCCAGAAATCTTGCTTGTTTGTAGGTGACCAAATACTGATTTTCCACTCTAATTTGGAAATAATTTCTTTAAAAATCAAACAATGTGATTTTCTGTTTTTTTCCGCATTCTGTCTCTCATGGTTGAGGTTTACCCATGTTGACAATTACAGGCCCCTCTAATCTTTTCAAGTAGGAGAACTTGCACAATTGGTAGTTGACTAAATACGTATTTGCCCAACTGTATCTACGTAAAATCTTACTGTATATATCTATTTGTATATATCATCTATCTATTTGGCTATCTCTAAATATAGCAATATGGAACTACTATATAGCTAACTATCTATCTCATCTATTGCTATCATCTAGTTATATCTATCTATAATGATCTACTATATATCTACATCATCCATCTATCTGTCTGTCTGTCTGTCGTTAAGCCACAAAGTTAAAAAATGGGGGTTTATAGACTGAAAATGATTTTAATTTAGAAGGGGAATTTGCTCACAAAAAATGCTAACAACATCTTAACATTTTTAACAATGACGACAATCTGAAAATTGACTGTTTTAGCCAGGAACAAAAAGATTTCGTGGGCCACACAAAATGATATAGTGGACAAAATCTGGCACACACGCTTTATGTTTGACACCCGCGGTATAACAGCTCAGGGAGCTTTTTTTCACTGTATTTGAACTATTAAAGTTTACTCACATGGCCATTTTGATCAACATTTTCTATATGTATATTGTAGAGATGTGACCAAAAATTAGGTGCCGAAAATAGCATAAATTGAATTTCGGTTTTCGGGTAAAAGGCCGAAAGTTTACCACCGAATAGTGTGAGGAACCGTCGTTCTCTTGTGATGACATAATCAAAACACGGCAAGAAGTAATACTACTGGCTCACAGCCAACATGTCTGGTTTGGAAGTATTTTGAGGTATCAAAAATATACATACAGTGTATCACAAAAGTGAGTACACCCCTCACATTTCTGCAGAGATTTAAGTCACAAGAAAGCCCAAAACAGTTTGCTGAAGACATGTTAACAAAGCACATGGATTACTGGAACCATGTCCTATGGTCTGATGATATGGGCGGGCTTTCTTGTGTACCGTCTTCAGAAGACGCTTCCTCCTGGGGTTACAGCCATGCACACCAATTTGATGTAGAGTGCAGCGTATGGTCTGAGCACTAACAAGCTGACCCCCCACCTCTTCAATCTCTGCAGCAATGCTGACAGCAATCCTGTAATGAGTAACATTTTGGAGGGAAAATGACAAGCAGTACTCAATATGGACATTTAGGGATGTAGGTAGTTTCTAAGGAGTGTACTCACATTTGTTGCCAGGGGTTTAGATAATAATGGCTATATTTTGAGTTGTTTTAAGGGGAAAATAAATCTCTTATATAAACTGCACACAGACTACTTTTCATTGTGTTAAAGTGTCATTTTGTCAGTGTTGTCCCATGAAAAGATATACTTCAATCTCTGCAGAAATGTGAGGGGTGTACTCACTTTTGTGATGCACTGATGTCTCACGTCACATCGAGTACAGTGCATTTGAGCCCATGCGCGAGATATTTAGATTTCAATCAACCGACCAGTATACAAATAAAGTAGTAGTATTTACACGTCTATTTGCTGTGGTTTATTACAATAATTTTATGGCACAACCACTTCCTCTTTCTGTCACATTTTTTCCCGCAACTTCCACACCTTTTGCTGCTAGTCGCCGTTTATTCCGGCTCGCTCAGCTTCGCCGCCGCCATGACTCGGCCCGCTCGACTGGCTCTTATTCTATTCCATTTGTTACCCAAGAAAACAGCGATTTTATTTCAATGAGTACGAGAGATTATAATAGCCTTGTAAAGAGCTTTACTAGTTTCGGCGAGAAGGAATAGTTTTTTTGTTGTTGTTCCTCTGTATTTCCTCTGAGGGCGTGGAGTTTGAAGCGCAAAGTAGCGAGGGATAACTGTACATTGCATTATTTGGCCTTTTAGTTTTTGGGCCAATATTCAGTTTTTTGTTTCGGCCAAGAATTTTGCATTTGATACATGCCTAGCAAGGGAGTATATTTGCATAGGGACGGTGGGGACATAACACTAGCAATTTTCCGGATGCTCAAATTGTCCCCATCAACTTTTAAGCAACCTTATTTGGATTATATTATGAGTTCAGCTATATACAGTGGCATGAAAAAGTATCTGAACCTGTTGCAATTTCTCACATTTCTGCATAAAATCACCATCAAATGTAATCTGATCTTTGTCAAAATCACACAGATGAAAAAAAAGCGTCTGCTTTGACTAAATCCACCCAAACATTTATAGGTTTTCATATTTTAATGAGGATAGTGTGCAAAGAATGACAGAAGGGGGAAAAATAAGTAAGTGAACCATCACAAATATATATATACAGTATATATATATATATATATATATATATATATATATATATTTTTTTTTTTTTTTTTTTTTAAACCTGTCCTGTTACCTTTCATGTTTTTTTTTGTTTTTTTTTTCATTCCCCCAAAAAACATTGTAACTTTCTCTATGTTTGGAGTCATTTAATGTTGTGAATCAACCGTTAAATTTGTTAAAATTGCTCCCATTATTGCATTAGTTCCCTTCTGTGTACTTTTGTTATGCGAAAGTTATAAAACTGTTTCTTCATTTAAAGATAGATCCAATTCAAGATTTTGCCGATTTAGGAGTATTTTAGATAAAAAGTTACTTAGGATCACTAGGAAGGTTCATTACAACAGATCCTTTCTGAGAAGTCTACTGCTTTAAGATGGCGGTTGTTTACTAACGCCGCCGAGTCTGTCTTTTCGCATCTAGTTCTATATGCATATGATAGTGTAGCATCAAGTAGGCGTAGATTGTAGCCTGTCGGCTACAGTCAGGAAATATTGGAGCCACCTGGCCTAGTATCGCGTTTGCAGCAGCGTCACAACACTCTCTCTTCCTTCCCACTCCCGCTCTTCCTTCTCCGTCTCTCTGACTTTTCTCGCGTCATTCAATTAACGTAGTAACGCATAGTAACGCACATTGTCTCGTTGCCGAAACGGTGACAAAATCCGAACGGAGAAAAAAAAACGTAATGCACGAAAAACGTACAGATTTTGAACGTTTGAGCGTACACATTTAAAAATCAGTGCTCACTTGTACAAATTACGTTGAAACCGTACAACTTAACAGGTATGTAGTTCCCTTATACCAAATTTCGACATGTGAAAGTTTTATAACTGTTTCATCATTTAAAGATAGATCCAAGTCAAGATTTTGCCGATTTAGGAGTATTTTAGATAAAAAGTTACTTAGGATCGCTAGGAAGCTCCACTACAACAGAGCCTTTCTGAGAAGTCTACTGCTTTAAGATGGCAGTTGTTTACTAACGCCGCCGAGTCTGTCATTTCGCGTGTAGTTCTATATGCATGTGATATCTAGGCGTAGATTGTAGGCTGTAAATATTGGATCCGCATAGCATCGCGTTTGCTACAGCATCACAACAAACACTCTTCTCTCTCCGTGTCTGACTTTTCTCGCGTGATTCAAACAACATAGTAACGTTGCCTCATTGTTTCGTTGCCGAAACAGTGACAAAATCTGAACGGAGTAAAAAAAAAAATCGTAATGCACGAAAAACACATTTAAAAATCAGTGCTCACTTGTACAAATTACGCTAAAACCGTACTTGACAGGTATCATATTGTATGGGACATTTTTTATCTTAACAGTTTGTGGACAGCAATTGATGCACCTCAAATGCTAGCTAGCGCTTTGACTGTGGTCTTAACCGTTCCAAAGACTGTCATTGAATGCATTGTTTGCAGCAAAGACGTGTGTCATTATCAAGTAGGGTTGTTCTGATCATGTATTGATTCTAAGCTAAAAATGACAAACATTTTGAATAATAAATATTAGGGTTGTTCCGATCATGTTTTTTATGCTCCTGAGCCGATCCCGATCGTTTTAGTTTGAGTATCTGCCGACCCCGATATTTCCCGATCCGATTGCTTTTTTTGTGTGCTCCTGATTCAATTCCAATCATTCCCGATAATTTTTCCCGATCATATACATTTTGGCAATGCATTAAGAAAAAAATGAATAAAACACGGACGAATATATACATTCAACATACAGTACATAAGTACTGTATTTGTTTATTATGACAATAAATCCTCAAGATGGCATTTACATTATTAACATTCTTTCTGTGAGAGGGATCCATGGATAGAAAGACTTGTAATTCTTAAAGGATAAATGTGACTTTGTATATTGTGACTAAATATTGCCATCTAGTGGATTTTTATGAGCTTTCAGTAAATGATACTGCAGCCATTTAACTTCTGCCCAAATGCATGATGGGAAGTGCAACCATGACTGCGCGTAATGGTACCAACTGATATATCTTCTCAGCGTTGGGAAATAAAATAGGGTGTTAAGAAAAAGATCAACTACTATCTTTCTTCCCCACATTGCTTCCCATGATATTTTGTAATCATTGAGAGAGGGATTGTAAGGCTCTAGTCAATTAAAAGAAGGCTTCAAAGGCTGCCAAAATTCTCTCTACTCATTTTACGTTGTCTTTTAGCTCTATGTATACGTAATGCGGTGCCATTATAGATCGAATGCGACAATGCGTGAGTGGGTAGTGCAGCGCATACGTTAATTGCGTGAAATGTTTTTATGTTATAACCGCCATTGACGCGATAAATTTGACAGCCCTACTTTAAGCTAAAACTAAAGACTCTGGATAAGTGTAAGACATTTTGTCTGCAACGTTAAATACAATTAGAAAACGATTTAATAAAAAAAAAATATATATATATATATATATGTGTATATATATATATATATATATATACATATATATATACATATATATATATACATATATATATATTAGGGCTGTCAAAATTATCGCGTTAACGCGCGGTAATTAAATTTTTAAATTAATCACGTTAAAATATTTGACGCAATTAACGCACATGTCCCGCTCGGAAAGTATTCTGCCTTTTGGTAAGTTTTACAGCAAGGCTTTTTGCGCTGTCCAATAGCGAACTCTTGTGGTCGCTTTGCGACATGGTTTATTATTTTCTTCTTTTCTTTCTTCGTTATGGCTGCACGACGTCTCGGGCTGGTAATGTTGTACTTATATGATCCTTGGACAAGATTTGTCCGTAAGTATGGTTGTTGTAAAGAATGTACATATTATGTTAGTAAGCGAAATGTTATATTTTTTGTATGAGACGCTTTTTGTTTATGTTTAGTGAACCTGTATAGCGTGCTAAGCTAACGTTGTTGCTAATGCAATGCTTGTGTACTTTTATTTTGTAGTTTTACGACGGTCTAAAGAGGACAATGGTTTGAGGCCATTTTATTAATAAATCAGATGAAAAAGGAAGAAGTCTAATTATTAAGGCGTCGTTCACTAGCTGTCTAGCTTTGGAAAAAGTAGACGCTTCGGAGTAAGGACAGCATAGACAGATTTAAATGACAGTAGAGTGAAATGCCCACTACAGTCCTTATGTACCGTATGTTGAATGTATATATCCATCTTGTGTCTTATCTTTCCATTCCAACAATTTATTTTACAGAATATATATATAATTTACAGAAAAATATGACATATTTTATAGATGGTTTGAATTGCGATTAATTGCGATTAATTACGATTAATAAATTTTTAAGCTGTAATTAACTCGATTATAATTTTTAATCGTTTGACAGCCCTAATATATATATATATATATATATATATATATATATATATATATATATATATATATATATATATATATATATATATATATATATATATATATTAAAAAAGGCATGTCCGATTTTTGCCGATTCCGATACTTTGAAAATGACGTGATCGGGGCATCTTTATTATCAAGTGCTTAGATAGGAAACATTGTGATTGTCTGATTAGTCTACGTCCTCCCTCTTCAACACCTGCTCTTGGGAACGGCACAAGGATAGTAGGGGGGTCTTTCTAGGTGTATTGGGGGTGGGGTGTAGAGGAATCAGGGGGGAGTTGAAAAAGAGGAGCGAAAATGTTGTCTCGGAATAGAATTCACACCTTTTTTCCCCCCTTAAGCTAATCAAGAGAAAAGGTGGGTTCATGTGAGATGTTACATGTCAATCATGTTACAACGCATAGAGACTGTGAAATCATGCTTTGTGAGGACTTTGTAATAAATTCCCTATAAAGCATACTAATTCCATATATTTTAATACTCGTCAATGGCAGTTTAAAAAATGATGTTTATCATTTTCTGACTTTATCCATGAAGCCAGCTCGCAACACTTCCTGTTCTGGGCGCTCCCTGACAGGTCGCTGGCATTATTGGGCCAACGCCGACTGCCATCGCGACTCGCCGTGCATTGTTTTCAGCTAGTCGCAAACTGATAAGACCTCTCGTCTATTTTAGGACGCTCCCTTTCTTTTCTCATTTTAAAAAAAAAAGAAAATCGGCTTGGGCTGGACACTTCGGGGCAAAAATAGATTTTTGTGATATTCGTGATGAGAAACTGTATAAAAATTCGACAGAGAATCCTCTTTTCCAACATCAAAGACGGCGAACAATAAGTCGTTTAACACTAATACAAATGCGTAGGGTTACATTGGCCTTTGTGCTGACAGAGTCAAGTGAGAGTAATGTTGCCAAGTGTTGTTATTGTGTTTAATGACAAATAATCTGACCTGTGTTTAACCCCTCACGTCTTTAAATCCACAAGCCGCCTTGACTTTGACTCTCAGTCGCCGGATCGATTTGCCGGCTACCAAACATTGCCGATCAATCGATTTGGTCAGAGCTGAGACAGTGCGTTCTTTGTGAGCCGCAATCAGCGTGTCAATTGATTTCTAGACCTTTCTTGTCAGGTCAGTGAGGTTACCAAACGTAGATAGCCGTTATGTTTTCAGTTATAAGCGCAACCTGGATGGCTTTAATATTATACAAATTGTTAATAAATTGACAAAACGATTGAGTGGGCTAATTTTCAAGTTAAGTGTAAATATGATTACAGCAAGACATATCTCTTGGTTGAAATTTTGATATAAAATATTAGTGTATGATCGATTCATCGGTCCGGTACTGGGCCAAAATCACAGAAAAAGAAGTTCACCTAAATTATTTTTTTATATGGCGGAAAACACAGACAAGACTGAAAAAGCAGTTTCTGCTCTTGCACTCTTCTTTAAAAGAAACTGCTGTATTTTAAGCCAAAACAACTGTTGGGTTTGATAGAACAATATGTCTATATGCTGCCATAGCAGATTCATGGCGCATCACGCCCCCGAACTATTTTTAATTTGTCCGTTTTACCCTGGAAACCCCCGTCTACAGACATCGCGCAACCCCTTTTGTTTTAACCCAGCCATAAAACAAAGGTATTTAATCATATTTATTAGAGATGTCCCGATCACGTCATTTTCAAAGTATCGGAATCGGCAAAAAAATATCGGCCATGCCTTTTTTTAATACATATATATTTTTTAATTGAATCGTTTTCTAATTGTATTTAACATTACAGATATAACATGTTACACTCATCCAGAGTCTTTAGTTTAGGCTTAAGGGAGGGTTGTCAACTTTATCCCGATAACGGCAGCAATTGATTTTTTAAAAAACGTATCACGTTAAAATATTAATATTAATGCATGCGCTGCACGACCCACTCACGCATTGTCCCGCTCTATCTGTAATGGCGCCATTTTACCTATATAAAGAGATAAAAGGCAGCGTAAAATGAGTGAATTTTGGCAGCCTTTGGAGCCTTTTTTTAATTGGCTAAAGCCTTACAATCCCTCTCCCTACGATTAGAAATATCATGGGAAGCAATGTGGGGAAGCAAGGCAGCAATTGATCTTTTTGTTAACACCTTATGTTATTTGCCAACGCAGAGAAGATATATCAATTGGTAGCACTACGCACAGTCATGGTTCCACTTCCCATCATGCATTTAGGCATGGCAGCAGTATCATTTACTGAAAGCTCAACAAATACACTAGATGGCAATATTTAGTCACAATATGTAAAGTCACAAGTCTTTCTATCTGTGGATCCCTCTCACAGAAAGAATGTTAATAATGTAAATGCCATCTTGAGGATTTATTGTCATATAAACAAATACAGTACTTATGTACTGTATGTTGAATGTATATATTCGTCCGAGTTTTGTTCATTTTTTTCTTAATGCATTGCCAAAATGTATATGATCGGGAAAAATTATCAGGAATGATTGGAATTGAATCGGGAGCAAAAAAAAGCAATCGGATCGGGAAATATCGGGATCGGCAGATACTCAAACTAAAACGATCAGGATCAGATTGGGAAGAAAAAAACATGATCGGAACAACCCTAATAATTACCGTAGTATTGTTTAGCCTTGGACCGCTATTGCACTATTTTTTTCTTTCTCCAAAGCATTCACATTCGATAACAAATGTACAGTACATTTTTAATCATCTTTTATGAAATAATTGAGGTCTAATATTTCGTTTAAAAAAAAAAAAAAAAAACGACTTTGAAAAATTATTCACTCACATGTTTTAAACTTTTAAACAAATGACGTCACAATGAAAAAATGGCGTCTGTAAAAGAGTCACGGATATCTACATCATAACGTTCGCCTGTCGCATTTTCTCCGATATGTTAGATGATGAATAATCGATCCAAACAAAGAAAAATTGGAAGAAAAAAAAACGTTTAAAAGGGTAAATATATGAAAAAGAAAATCTCGACCACTGCTTGATGTCTGCAATTTCTGCATCGCGACCCTTATTATATTACCATGTTTCACCCATAAAGTCCCCCCAAAAATCCAGCTGTGGCCATTCACAGCTGTGTCTTGACACCCGGTGATACATGCTACATGGAGTTTTTGGATCGAAACAAGGTAAGTACATGATAATATCTCGTTAAAGTCATGGCGTCTGTAATTCTGCTCTCACGTGTTCTCACTTCCAGATAGAGTTTTGCTGTTTAAATAACATTTTTTTAAAAAATGCCCTCCTGTTCAGAATTTTTCTCCCCCCAGAAAATTAAGATTTTAAGCTTTCCAATGATGTATCACACATGTATATCGGACAGTTTTGAAATTCGGCCAAATTGGGGGTCTTAGAGCGGAACAAGTCACCTGAGTGTTTTCCGCCATATATAAATGTTGATGAAATATTGATCAATTTCACTGACGTTTTGAATTATACTACTATTGCACGAAACCATGAGTTAGTCTAATTTACTAAAGATAGACTTGGACCATTAATGCACAAAATATTTTCTTCTCTTCTGAGGGCATCCACATTTTTATAGCTTAAGTTATTGTTATTTACCATCTTTTATGATTTCGTGATCAATTTGACGGCAGTTTGTACTTAGACCACTGTTGCACAAAACCTTGTCAATTTTCCCCCCACTGCAGCCATATTTTAGGATAATTAATCTTGTTTACCATCTTCTATGACATTTGACAATTTGGCAGGTGTTTTGACTTGTGCCACGACTGCACTAAACCATAAGTTAGTTAGCTTTAGCTTGTTTATCTTTTATATGGTTTGATCTTATTGGACATGGACCATTAGACCACAAAATATTTTCCTTTTTTCCCCCGAGTTCAGTTATTGTTTTCTACCATCTTTTATAATTTTGTGATCAATTTAACGTCAGTTTGTACTTGGACCACTGTTGCACAAAACCTTGTCATTTTCCCTCCACTTCATTTACATACATTTTAGGATAATTAATATTGTTTCGCTTTCTTTTTAGCATCTTTTATTACATTTGATTAATTTGATAGCTGTTTGACTTGTACCACTTTTGCACTATTTTTTTTAGTACTCTAGAGCATTTACATTTGATTGCAAGTTGATTTTATTCATCGTCTTTTATGAAATATACAAAATAATTTCCTTTTTTCCCCCACATTTTAGCTTAAGCTATTGTTATTTACCATCTTTTATGATTTTGTGATGAATTTAACATCAGTTTGTACTTGGACCAGTGTTGCACAAAACCTTATCATTTTCCCTTCACTTCATTTACATACATTTTAGGATAATTAATATTGTTTCACATCTGTTTAGCGTCTTTTATGACATTTGATCAATTTGGTAGCTGTTAGGACTTGGACCAATATTGCAATAGTTTTTTTCTTTCTCCAGAGCATTCACATTCGATTACAAGTTAATGTTATTCATCATCTTTTATGAAATGCACAAAAATATTTTCCTTTTTTACTCCACATTTTAGCTTATTGTTGCTTACCATCTTTTATGATTTCGCGATCAATTTGACGGCAGTTGGTACTTAGACCACTGTTGCACAGAACCTTGTAATTTTTCCCCCACTGCATCCATATTTTAGGATTATTAATCTTGTTTAGCTTCTTTTATAACATTTGACCAATTTGGCAGATGTTCTGACTAGTACTTCTATTGCACTAAACCATAAATAAGTCTTGTTTAGCATCTTTTATAAGGTTTGATCTTATTGGACATGAACCGTTAATGCACCAAGTATTTCCCTTTTTTCCAGTGCATCCACATTTTAGCTTAAGTTACTGTTATTTACCATCTTTTATGATTTTGGGATCAATTTAACATCAGTTTGTACTTGGACCACTGTTGCACAAAACCTTGCCATTTTCTCCACTCCTTACTTCATCACTTCATACATTTTTGGATAATTATTAATATTGTTTCGCTTTCTTTTTAGCATCTTTTTTTACATTTGATTAATTTGATAGCTGTTTGGACTTGTACCACTTTTGCACTATTTTTTTCGTACTCCAGAGCATTCACATTTGATTGCAAGTTGATTTTATTCATCGTCTTTTATGAAATGCTAAAAATAATTCAGTTTTTTTTTTCAGTGCATCCACATTTTAGCTTAAGTTATTGTTATTTACCATCTTTCATGACATTTGATCAATATGATAGCTGTTTGTGCTTGGACCAACGTTGCACAAAACATTGTAACCCCCCCTACTTAATTTGTATACATTTAAGGATAATTAATGTTGTTAATGTTGTTTCGCATCTGTTTAGATTCTTTAATGACATTTGATCAATTTGTCAACTGTTTGGACTTGGACCACTTTTGCACATTTTTTTTTCTCTTTCTGATCAATTTAACGTCAGTTTGTACTTAAACCACTACTGCACAAAACCTTGTCATTTCCCCCCCACTTCATTTACATACATTTTAGGATAGTTAATATTGTTTAGCAGCATCTGTTTAGCTTTTTTTATTTTTTTTATTTTTTTTTTTTATTTTTATTTTATTTTATTTTTTTATTTTTTTTTACATTTGATCAATTTGACAGCTGTTTGGACTTGGAGCTCTATTTTTCTTTCTTTCTCCAGAGCATTTACATTCGATTGCAAGTTGATTCTATTCATCATCTTTTATGAAATGCACAAAATATTTCCCTTTTTTCTCCACATTTTACCTTAACTTATTGTTATTTACCATATTTTATGGTTTTGGGGTCAGTTTAACATCAGTTTGTATTTGGACCACTGTTGCACAAAACCTTGTCATTTCCCCCCCCCCACTTCATTTACATACATTTTAGGATAATTATCTTAATATTGTTTTGTATCTGTTTAGCATTTTTTAATGACATTTGATCACTTTGGCAGGTATGTGGACTAGTATCACTTTTGCAGTATTTTCTTTCTTTCTCCAGAGCATTTACATTCGATTACAAGTTGATTTTAGTCATCATCTTTTATGAAATGAACAAAATATTTCACTTTTTTTTCTCTAGACATTGTAGCTTAAATTATGTTATTTTCCATCTTTTATTATTTTTTTGCAAAACAAAACATTGTAATTTCCCCTCACTTAATTTGCATACATTTTAGGATAATTACTAGAGATGTCCCGATCGATCGGGATCACGTAATTTTCAAAGTATCGGAATCGGCAAAAAAATATCGGACATGCCTTTTTTAAATATATATACAGTATATAGTTTTTTAATTGAATCGTTTTCTAATTGTACTTAACGTGACAGACATAATGTGTTACTCTTCCAGAGTCTTTAGTTTAAGCTTAAGGTAGGGTTATCAAATTTATCACGTTAACGGCGAGAATGAATATTTTATACATTTATCACGTTACAATATTTAACGCAATTAACGCATGCGCTGCACAACCCACTCACGCATTGTCGCTTTCAATCTATAATTGCGCCGTTTTACCCATACAGAATATAGAGCTACAAGGCAGCATAAAATGAGTATAGTGAATTTTGGCAGCCTTTGGAGCATTTTTTTAAATGGCTAAAGGCTTACAATTCCTCTCCCAACGATTAGAATAATCGTGGGAAGCAATGTGGGGAAGAAAGGAAGTAGTTGATCTTTTTCTTAACACCCTATGTTATTTCCAGTGTTGTTAATCTTACTGAAAAAAAGTAATTAATTATAGTTACAAATGACTTCTCCCAAAAATTAATTGGGTTAGTAACTCAATTACCTGAATGTAAGAGTAATTAGTTACTTGGCAAAGTAATTGGTGATAATTACTTTTTTTTTTTTTTTCCTCAAAAAAAAAACAACAAAAAAAAACATTGGCCACACTATGTGAAGTTTTATGTGAAGGTTTTTGGTACAATTGGCCCGAGCCCAATTCTTTACCCTAATTTACCCTTTACCCTGAATCAACTGTTAAAAGTTGTTAAAATTGCTCCCATTATTGCATTAGTTCCCTTCTCTCTACTTTCGACATATAAAAGTTTTAAAACTGTTTCATCATTTAAAGATAGATTCAAGTCAAGATTTTGCCGATTTAGAAGTATTTTAGATAAAAAGTTACTTAGGTTCGCTAGGAAGGTTCTCTACAACAGAGCCGTCCTAAAAAGTCTACTGCTTTAAGATGGCGGCTGTCTACTAACGCATTTAGTGCCATGTCTGTCATTTTGCATCTA
The DNA here is from genome assembly GCF_030265065.1 of Corythoichthys intestinalis. Lineage (NCBI taxonomy): Eukaryota > Metazoa > Chordata > Actinopteri > Syngnathiformes > Syngnathidae > Corythoichthys > Corythoichthys intestinalis. The sequence continues at coordinate 15,187,792 of NC_080414.1, read as the reverse complement.
GTTATATCTATATACAGTACATGTGATATCTACTAGGGCTGTCCCAAACGACTAATTTTCTCCCGATTAGTCAGCCGACTATTTTTACGATTAGTCGACTAATCTAATAATTAAAAAAAAAAAAAAATTGTTTTTGGTTTTTTTTGTTTTCTAATTTAGCAATGAAATTTTTGTTGACACTTATCAATTCACAAAAAACATATCGGAACACTTAAATTATTTATTAAAGTACAAATAAACACGTAAATAACAATAATAAATCACAAATAAACAATATGAGTTCAAATGCTGATAGAATTAACTAGTGTAGCATCCCGATTGAAAAGATGGTCTCTTAAACTGATGGTTTACAACTTTTATTCCATCCTTGATGTAATCACACTGTAAAAGCTACGGTGCACACAAATAAAACAACACAATTAGAAATTAACGAAAACTTTTCACCTTTTTCCTTTTAAACCTTATTTATATATCAATGAATTGCCTATATGAATTGCCTTTACCTTAATTTATTACCTTATCATTGACAATCTCTCCCTTAAGTGCAATCACTGTATATACTGTATATTTTTATGACCTTTTAACCTTTTATAATTTTCTATACCATAAAATACACCATAACATGAAATAAACCTTTCAGTTAGCATTAAGAACAATACTAATAGCACTTATAAGCCCATTGTCAATGAAACATTATTATTTAGTAAGGCGACAGCACCCTCTGGTGTACAAAACATGACAAAAAAAAAATTTACAAACTGGGTTACGGCGCTTGAGGTGTTTGTTCATGGCCGACGTGCAGCCAAGCTTTGCATTGAAGAGACAAGACGGAAGAGTGTACTCTCCTTTGTTTCTTTGAAATAAGTCAATGTTTTGGACACTCTGGTGCGCTTTTTTGGCTTTGTGCCGCTTTCCCCACTTGCATACAGAGCATCCGACATTCGGAACTTTCCGCGCATATATTTTTTTAATCCTTCATTAACCGTCGATGGGATGTTGTGCTCGTCGACGGATTTACGTCATCGATGACGTCGACTATGTCGACTAGTCGGGACAGCTCTAATATCTACCATGTCTACCATATCTACCATAACATGCGGGCGTAGTTTGTAGGCTATCAGCTACAACATGTATTATTGGAGCTACCTAGCATCGCGTTTGCTCGGCGTCACAACTTTCTTGCCTCCTCCCCACTCCCGCTCTGGTCTGTCGTCTCGGTGAGTCCGTCTCCCTCAGACTTTTCGACCAATATAGTAACGCATAGTAACGCATGCCTTTCCGTCCTCAGTAACGGTAACGGCGTTGCCAAGATGAGAAAAGTAATTAATTAGATTACCCACTACTGAAAAAAATAACGCCGTTAGTAACGCCGTTATATTGTAACGCCGTTATTAACAACACTGGTTATTTCCCAACGCAGAGAAGATATATCAATTGGTACCACGACGCACAGTCATGTTTGCACTTGCCATCATGCATTTGGCCAGAAGTTAAATGGGTACAGTATCATTTACTGAAAGCTCAACGAATACACTAGATGGCAATATTTAGTCACAATATACAAAGTCACATTTATCCTTTAAGAATTACAAGTCTTTCTATTCGTGGATCCCTTTCACAGAAAGAATGTTAATGATGTAAATGCCATCTTGAGGATTTATTGTCATAATAAACAAATACAGTACTAATGTACTGTATGTTGAATGTATATATTCGTCCGAGTTTTATTCATTTTTTTCTTAATGCATTGCCAAAATGTATATGATCGAGAAAAATTATCGGGAATGATTGGAATTGAATCGGGAGCACAAAAAAAAAAGCATCGGATCGGGAAATATCGGGATTGGCAGATACTCAAACTAAAACGATCAGGATCAGATTGGGAAGAAAAAAACATGATCGGAACAACCCTAATAATTACCGTAGTATTGTTTAGCCTTGGACCGCTATTGCACTATTTTTTTCTTTCTCCAGAGCATTCACATTCGATAACAAATATACAGTACATTTTTAATCATCTTTTATGAAATATTCAGTGATTTAACAGAAATTTGGATATGGATCATTATTGCACCATATTTTTTTTCCAGGCCACTGGTTATATTAATGATGGCAAAAGTTTCGAAAATATTACACTCCCGTTTTCATTGTCCGAATTCCATTCGCGCTTGATGATGACGGCGATGATGTGATCTCCTTCATAAAAGTGGAGAAAGAATGTTGTTTTTCCCGCAGCTGTGATTTTATAGAGGAAATGCACTGTATGTGTGTTCGTGCGTGCGTGCGTGCATGTGTGTGTGAGTGCTTCCTCCTTGGCCTTGTTCCTTTTACCCGCCGTGATAGGTTAGAACTCATTAGATTGTCAACTTCTGCTTTCCTTCTCAGGCTAATTAAAGGTGAACTCCGTCGCCAAGCAGATGGATCATCTGTCAAGCTGAGGTGTGATCGCTTTGCTTCCACCTTCATTTTATTATTATTTATATATACATTCCGACATTCTTTCGAGGCTCACCTTTGGGGCAGCATCCCAGTTGCCCCACCGTCTTCATTTCCATACAATGGCCTCAGCAAATAGACTCTCTGGATGACCACTTTGATAACGAACTCTTAAACAAACACTGGAAACCTCTCAAGACTTACACATTTTCAAAAATTAATACAGAAATTAACTCAATGGCTGCCATTTTTATTCACCCATCTCAAATGTTACACCTGCCAGGAACTGACATTGAATGTAGTTATGTCACAGTAAGAGCATGTGTGTTCCGTGTATCTCTGAAGCAAATCGTTTTGCTTCCCCCTCTCGGGCGCCAGCTTCCCCTCTGCGTTTCCCAGCAGAACTCGCAGGTCATCCCAGCTGCATGGAAAGAAATCATATTGCATTCAATCAGAGTGAGAAGCCCCCAAAAATACTAGTATATACTAGTATTGATGCAGTAAATTCAAGTGCTACTTTAAATATGTTTTTTGTTCATTTCATTCGTTTTTGTTGTTTCCTTTAATGCTTACAACTTATATATATAACTTATAAATATATATATATATATATATGAAAGTCAATTACATGCAATGACACTCTTAGGCCACCAGGGGGGCCTGGCCCGCTTAAACACCGCTTATGTTAGCAGCGTACTAGCATAGCTTTGTTGAAGAGATGTGTAGATATCCTTTTTCCATGGTTAGCCTTAATTTCCGTATTGGCCCGAATATAAGACGGCCCTGATTATAAGACGACCCCCTCTTTTTCAAGACTGAAGTTTGAAAAAAGACTTTTTGAACACCAAAATAATTTTGATACAGAAAATAATTACAGTACATCTGAAACAAATGATTATAACAACATATTTGAGAGAAAAAGCATGTTATTTTGCCTCATTCAAATCTTAATATCTGAACATTTAAATATGTAAACTAAAGTGCAATCACATTCGTAAATGAATGGCTTCTGGTTTTTGAAATGTAAATAAACCAATCTATTGTGATAAAACAACAAAACTGCAATAACTGCATTAACCATCAAAGTGAAGTCTAACTGTAATTGTAGTCTTGAAACAAATCTGAATAAGGAAAAACACTGGAATAAAATAATGCAAACTGGTTAAACTTGAGAGTGGCTGAGATCTGTCATGACAGAACATTGCTTCAATGATATCTGGCGCCATCTAGCGTCGTTAATGGGTATAACCTCTAGACCCCGAATATAAGACGACCCCCTCTTTTTCAGTCTTATTTCAATGCAAAGAACATTATTCTGTCATGGCTTGTACCGGTAAAAACTCGCAATTCACAATTCATTAAACTCAGAGTGCTGTTGAATAAAGCAGCACTGAAAACGCACAAAGAGGCAAAGTCCCCATGACGCTAATCAAAATGAATGAACGAAACAGGATATCATCCTGCTAGTTACCCTGTAATCATCCACGAACAGCCGCCTCGTTATTAAAAGAACGAGAATACAGTAGTGGCCTGTAGTCCGAAAAATACATTATAAATACACAGAAGGCCCGCCTCTAATTATCTGAACGTATTGACACATTTACATGCCTCGTTCCTTCCTGCGTTGCGGTTCTTATCGCTCCAGAAAACACGAGTGAGCTCCAGCAGCCTAAATCCCTGCAATCTCCAATCAAAATGTCCGCCACTTGACAGCCTACAGAGGAACAATAAATCTCAAGTGTTTTTTTGTTGTTTTTTTTTTTTTTCCTTCACTATGTGGCAGGAAGCCGTGGGCAAACGCTGCGACGTTATCCACTCATTCTCCTGCCGGGGGTTTTCCTCGCAGCGCAGGAAATTGTCCGCTTTGATTTACTCTGCAAATCTCTGCCTCGGAGCGCACACTAGCCCTGATACAGTCCATTATATAGAGGACATACTATAAATGTATACTTTTCAACTGCCTCTTTTACGAAGTATTCGATACTTAAATTGAAATTGAGTTCATTTATATGGCCCTAAATCATCAAAAAGATCCTTTTATAAACACACAATTGACCTGAAAATATTAAATATCATATTAATGATTATTATATTTATGCAATAAATAACAGCAGAATACTGGCAGTCATTGTAAAAACATAAAATAAATTAGTAATAAAAAATATAATAGTAAACAACAATAATATTTAATGATTAAGGATGACATCCCCTGACTTAAACCCCATCTTTAGGCGGCGGGGAGGGGACAAATCAGTATCCAATTAATTTTAAAATATAATTCTTAGTTTTATATCAGTGTTCCCGTGGGGTCTTAAAAAGTCTTAAAAGCATTGAATTTAGGAATTTGGAAATAATAGCTTAAAAGTCTGGAAAAAGTGTTGAATTTTCATATCTGGGTCTTAAAATTTATGATGTATCATAGACTTCGCTATCGGGACACGGGGCTGATCTGCAGGGGGCCTATTTTCAAAAATTTAAAGTCAAATATTTCCAAAACTAAAGCTGCGAGTGACCTAAAACCAAAACAGGTACTTCCCTTAGGTATATATGAGTCTCCATGAGCAGCAACTTTCAAAAAAATCAAAGTTGTTCCCTTATAAAATCCTGCTAAATTATTTTTTACAAGTATAACAATAATTAAAATGGCTATAAAATTCTCAAATTTTACACTAGATGCACACAAATCACCAAATGCAGAGATAATCACCTATATTTTCAGGATCAATAGCAATATTTAACATATCATGTATGTTTTTGCCACAATTTGGAAACTTAATGTTTTTTTTTTTTATTTTGTGCAAGTTTTCAACAGCTAATAAGTCACTCCATTTTCACATCAGAAACTTAATACTTAAGGAAAGCATGCAGAATCATCTTAATTTGACTCAACAAAAGCAAAATTTGCATTTTTCTACATACAATCACAACTTATTTAGGTTGAATTCCGCTATTATGTAGAGATACAAAATCCAACATGGCGGCCGTCACAAAACAAAGAGATTTTTAAGTTGAAAACTCTTGTAAATAAATGCTTAAATCGCGGAATTTTTATAGATATGAACATTAAACAGTCTTGATTCTTGGTTAAAAGCAAAAAAACAGGCAGTTATCGTTCATTTTACGTAAATATTTCAAGCAGAATTGTGCAGTATTGTGCAATCCAACATGGCGGCCGTCACGAAACAAAGAGCTTTTTAAGTTAAATAAATGCTTAAATCGCGGAATATCTATAGATATGAACGTAAAACAGTCTAGATTCTTGGGAAAAAAAAAAAACAAAAAAAAAACGGCAGTTATCATTAATTTTACGTAAATATTTTAAGGTAAAGTTACAGTATTGTGTAATCCAACATGGCGGCCGTCACGAAACTAAATTTTAATAAACTCATTGATAATGATTAATGATGACCGCCCCTGATATATACCCTCCATCAAATATAATCATGCTCATTAATTTTTATCCTTTTACATAAAGAAATAACAGTAAAAAAAAATACTAATTAGAAAATCATAAAATATGAAATAATTTAAAATACATCTTTAATCATTCATGATGATTTAATGATGACATCTCCTGATCTAAACCCCATCTAGAGAAAAAAAATATATTGATTTTGATCATTCATTGTTTAGAAACATTGTTTACCTAAAACAAATTCTCCAAATCCGTTGACGGCAATAGATGTCTGATCCATTTTGGCAGCCAAAATGGATTGGACGTCTATTGCCGTTAATGACAGCCAATGAGTGTACATACTGTACATACTCTTGTATGATGTGTTTAAGGTGAACAAACGAGCGAGTAACTTCCGCCGTCAGCATATGGATGACATTTTTAATCAATGTGCTCATCTGCTAAAGGATTTCTCTATTTTTGACGTTTTAAGCCGATGGTAATCTTTCAGGCCGGCTTTCACAATTACACCCACATCATCAAGCTTCACGGTGCCTACAGGAAAATTAATTTTTCTTTGTTGCCAATGTAGGTCACGTGGAAGAGATGACACTTGAAAGCAAGTTTTTTTTTTTAAACGTTTGCATGAGAGAAATCAAATGTTTGCTTTGATGCTTTTGTTGTGTTTGTCAACCTCTTTGTAAACACAGAGAAGAAGAGCGCCCTCCACTGGATGATACATGTACTACAATAGAAAGTACAACTTTAAAGTCACATTTTAGTCCTTTATTGAGAGACAGCGAGAACAAAAAGTGGTATTTGGTATGCCGCAAAATTGATTTTGCCATGTGGCATTTTTTGGCCATGTGGCAAGTCATCTAGCAAAAAAATGGCACATGGCAAAATCTATTTTGCCACATGGTAAAAAAAATGGCACATGGCAAAAAAAAAGGGAGCATGCCAAAATCACTTTTGCCACATAGAACAAAAAAATACGACATGGCAGAATCATTTTTGCCACATGGCAAAAAAATGAATAAAAAATTACATGCCGAAATCCATTTTGCCACATGGCAAAAAAATGCCACATGCCAAAATCCAATTTGCCACATGGCAAAAGAAGTCACATGCCAAAATCAATTTTGCCACATGGCAAAAAAAATGCCACACGTCAAAATCAATTTTGCCACATGGCAAAAAAAATGCCACATAAAATCAATTTTGCTACATGGCAAAATAAAATGGCATATGTCAAAATCAATTTTGCTAAATGGCAGGATAAACTGCCACATGGAAAAATTCAATTTTGCCACATGGCAAAAAAGATGCAACATGGCAAAAATCAATTTTGCCACATGGCAAAAAAATGCCACATGCTAAAATCCATTTTGCCACATGGCAAAAAAAAGGGCGCATGCCCAAATCACTTTGCCATATGGCAAAAATATGCCACATGCCAAAATCAATTTTGCCACATACCACAAAAAAATACGACATGGCAGAATCATTTTTGCCACAAGGCAAAAAAAAAAAAAAAAATACATGCCGAAATCCATTTTGGCACATGGCAAAAAAAATGCCACATGGCAAAAAAATGCCACATGCCAAAATCCAATTTGCCACATGGCAAAAAAACGTCACATGCCAAAATAAATTTTGCCACATGGCAAAAAAAATGCCACACGCCAAAATCAATTTTGCGACATACCAAAAAAAACAAAACAAAAAAAAACGACATGGCAAAATCAATTTTGCCACATGGCAAAATAAAATGCCACATAAAAAATTCTATTTGCCACATAGCAAAAAAAATGCAACATGGCAAAAATCAATTTTGCCACATGGCAAAAAAATGCCACATGCCAAAATCCATTTTGCCACATACCCAAAAAATGCCACATTGCAAAATCAATTTTGCCACATGGCAAAAAAATGCCACATGGCAAAATCATTTTTGCCACATGGCAAAACAATGGCACATGCCAAAATCCATTTTGCCACATGGCAAAAAAAAGGGCGCATGCCAAAATCAATTTTGCCACATACCACAAAAAATACGACATGGCAGAATCATTTTTGCCACATGGCAAAAAAAAAAATCACATGCCGAAATAATTTTTGCCACATGGCAAAACAATGGCACATGCCAAAATCCATTTTGTCACATCACATGGCAAAAAAAAGGGTGCATGCCAAAATCAATTTTGCCACATACCACAAAAAATACGACATGGCAGAATCATTTTTGCCACATGGCAAAAAAAAAAAAAAAAAAATCACATGCCGAAATCCATTTTGCCACATGGTAAAAAAATGCCACATACCAAAATCCATTTTGCCACATGACATAACATTTAAAAAAATCATATTGTCATATTGAATTGATATCATATTCCTTCCATTCCATACAATCCTGATTAAAAACTATGTATGACAAAGTGAAATGACGTTCCAGCCCGCCCGAGAGCGTAGCCTCCACTTGCTCTTTGTGCTTTTTATGAGCGCTCCATTACTGTAAACTCACTATCAGCTATTAAGGGGAGGGAGGGAAGCCGAGGAGCCTTTGGGGGCGTCCTCCCTGGCCGCCGCTAAGCAGTAAATAAATATGAGCCTATTGTATTCTTGTAGGCGCACTGTCCTTGCGCTCCCATGCTGAGCAAACGCACACATACAATGGGAGGCCGGACCCCCGTGTCAGTCCCCATCCCGACGGCTCCTCCGCCTGCCTGGGAAAGTGAAGACCACGCACGAAGGGGGAAGCAATGAAACACACGTCTGATACTGTACTCGCTCTAATAGGAAACCTACCTTTGTGTCGCTTAATGATGCCCAATATTTCTCATCACAATTATTTTCACTCAAAGAAGTTAAGTGCCTTGTAGATTCTTCAGGTTGCCAGCCACTAATAGGCTCTTTCGTCCCAATTTTGTAACTATACGAAATTTTTTCAATCGTGAAAAACTATAAGTGACTTTTTTTGGCCATGCTAATATTTTCGTCTCAATGTTGATCTCTATTACATTGAGTCTATTTTACGTAAAAGTTGGACATTTTCCCAAAACTTTTTCCTAAGTATTTTCTCGCAACTTTTTTTTCCACATTGCCACTTTTTCTCGAAACATTTCGACATTTTTTCGTAAAGACAGCGCTTATTTCTCATAACTTTGCGAGATTTTCTTCACAACATTACGACTTAATTTGTCGTGACTATTTTCTCGTAACATTACGACTTTTTCTCAAAGTACTTTCTCACAACTTTTTTCCACATTACTTTTTCTCGTAACATTCTGACATTTTTTTGTAAAGCTAGCATTTATTTCTCATAACGTTACGAATTTTCCTCACATTTCTCGTTACTATATTTTCTTGTTACTTTACGACTTTTTCTCATAGTACGTTCTCACTTTTTTCAACATTCCGACATTTTCTCATAACATTCCGACATTTTCTCATAGTACCAGAGCTTATTTCCTCATAGCATTATGACATTTTCTCACATTGAACAGAACATTCTGACTTTTTCCTCATAATACGAATGCTTATTTTATGTAACTCTTTGACAATTTTCACGGAGCGTTGCAACATTACTACTTAATTTTTTCTTTTTTTCATATAACAATTTGACTTTTTTTCCGTGAAACTACGACTTTCGTCCTATATACTGATACCAGTCAATTGGACTCGAGTCACAGGGACTCGCACTTGAGTCGCCGATTTGATGACTTGCAACTAGTGTTGTTTTTGGCAGCCCCTTTAATTTTCGTCTTAGTCTTTTGAACGATAATTCTAATTAGTTTTAGTCATACGTTTCGTTAGACGAAAACTGGCATTAGTCTCGTCTCACAAAACACATTTTTAGCTCGATATCGTCTCATTATCTTCATTGACGAACTATTTTCGTTAGCGTCAGTGTTGATGAAAATAACACAGCTCGCAACTCGCAACTTGAAGAAAAAAAACGCAGACTTGGACTTTACTCGCTTGAGCTGGGAGGGTCTAAGACTGACTTGGATTGGTTCCCACCTGCGGACTATACTGACAGTAAGGTTTCCCTCAAAGATAAACCTGAGTGCTTTGTGGGTGGGTTGGGAACAATGGTGAAGTCCATGACTAACCTGTTACTTGTTTTGACTTGACTCGACAACCTTTTGACTTGACACGACTCATCTTTACAACCTTGTGACTCAGCTCCATTCGACGAGACCTTAAGACTCGACTTGACTTGACTCGACATAACCTAATGACTAGACTCGACCACACTCGACATAACCCCGTGACTCGACTCGACTTGACTCAACATCACCATATGACTTGACTTGACTCGACATAACCCCATGACTCGACTCGACTTGACTCAATATAACCTTATGACTTGACTTGACTCGACTTAACCTTATGACTTGACTCAATTTGACTCGACATAACCCCGTGACTCGACTCGACTCAACCTTATGACTTGATTCGACTCAACATAATCCCGTGACTCGACTCGACTCAACATAACCTTATGACTTGACTTGACTCGACTTAAACCTTATGACTTGACTTGACTCAACTCGACTCGACATAACCCAGTGACTCAACTCGACTTGACTCGACATAACCTTATGACTTGACTCGACTTGACTCGACTCAACTCGACGTAACCCCGTGACTCGACTTGACTTGACTCGACATAACGTTATGACTTGAATCGACTCGACTTAACCTTATGACTTGACTCAACTTGACTCAACATAACCCTGTGACTCGACTCGACTTAACCTTATGACTTGACTTGACTCGACTTAAACCTTATGACTTGACTTGACTCAACTCGACATAACCCAGTGAATCAACTCGACTTGACTCGACATAACCATATGACTTGACTCGACTTGACTCTTCTCGACTCGACGTAACCCCGTGACTCGACTTGACTTGACTCGACATAACGTTATGACTTGACTCGACTCGACTCAACATAACCCTGTGACTCGACTCGACTTAACCTTATGACTTGGCTCGACTCGACTTAACCATATGACTTCACTCGACTCGACATAACCCTGTGACTCGACTCGACTCGACTTAACCTTATGACTTGACTCGACTCGACGTAACCCTGTGATTTGACTCAACAAAACTTTATGACTTGACTTGACACGACTTAACCTTATGACTTGACTTGACTCAACTTGACTCGACATAAACCCGTGACTCGACTCGACTTGACTCAACATAACCTTATGACTTGACTCTTATGACTAGACTCAACTTGACTCAACATAAACCCGTGACTCGACTCGACTCGACTTAACCTTATAACTTGACTCGACTTGACATAACCCCGTGACTCAACTCGACTTGACTCAACATAACCTTATGACTGGACTTGACTCAACTGAACCTTATGACTTGACTTGACTCGATTCGACATAACCCCGTGACTCGACTCGACTTGACTCGACATAACCTTATGACTTGACTTGACTCGACATACCCCGTGACTTGACTTGACTTGACTTGCCCACAACAGGTAAGACTCGGGACTAGCTTGTGACTCCTATTATAGCGACTTGTGCAATTGTCTAATTCTTGCGACGTTCTGCAACTTTTTGGGGTGCATTTTGACATTTTTTCTTGACATTATTTGATCATAACAAACTTTTTGTTCTCGTAACATTACGTGCTGCTAATGAGGCATTCAAGGACCAATTGTAATTTTTCCAAACTATATAGAAATATTAATAATGGAATATTATATCGTACTACCGTATTTTTCGAACTGTAAGTCACACCCTAGTATAAGTCACAGCAGCCGAAAAATGTGTAATGAAAAGGAAAAAAAAATTAAGTCACACTCCATTTTGGGGGGAAATTTATTTTAATATAATCCAACACCAAAATCAGACATGTCATCTTGAGAGGTACTTTAAAATAAAAATATATATGATATAAAATAGAGAACAACAGGCTAAATAAGTGTACAGTACGCTAACGTTACACTGCTGCTCGATTACCATTTTCGGCAGCAAATTTCACTACTTGCAGCTTGTAATCGGCAGAAAATGATTTTCTTTTTGGTGCCATTTTGTTTAGCCCTTCTCAGTTGTTTTTATTTGTTTTTATAAGTTACCGCCAATGTTAAAACATAGGCACTGAGCGCCCTATTGCGGCTTAGAGTGAAAATATTATGTGAAATGATATAATAATGTCTTAATAATTTCACACATAAGTCGCTTCAGAATATAAATCACACCCCCGGCCAAACTGTGAAAAAGACTTATAGTCCGAAAAATACGGTACATTACATTTTTACTGTAATTCCTGTCCAATTTAAACTTTTCAAACATACAAAATCTAATATTCATCTTTTATTATGTTATTAGCACTATTGTTTAACTGGGAGAAATACTTACGTTGGCATGTTGGGAGGCGTTCAGGGTTGAGTTTAAGCGTGCGCAAATAACAGATTTGAAGATGTCAGATTAGCAAAACCAACAAGTTAAGTGAACACAACATGAGCGTAACATAACATAAGTGTGCGGCGTGATTGGCAGCTTATTGTTGAGCGCGCGGGGGTGTTGAGGAAGGTTGGCCGTAGCCTCACTTCCCTGACTCGCTTGCCTTTTAACTTCTTTTTTTATGATTATGATTTGCCTTGTGTTTGGAAAAGGCCACATTCTGCTACTTGTGTTATTCTTCCTGTGCTACTCGCAGCTGGAAGGACAGGAAGAGAGATCTGGAAAAGTACTTGTGTGTATGTCGTCGGTGATTACGGTGGGGGCTCGGGGGGCCCCGAGCCGCGGTGGCCCGCGCGCTGGGGATCCCCAGGGGCGGCCGAGCGATACGCGCCCTTTCCTCGCGTTTTCTTATGTCGCGAGGGGGAATTGTGTGCACGACGTGCAAAAACTTAAGACGGAAGCTGTAGCTTGACACGGCCAAAAAATTGATTAATTACAGAAGTAAAACCTACCCCGATTGGAAATACACTCAGTACACATTTTGTTAAAATGAGAAAAAATGCTATGCTATGTAAAATTTCAATGCTATGAGATTAAAGTTGTATGATGCTGAAAAAAAATTGCCCTATACTGGAAATTACGACAATAAATCATGAGTTTATGGACTAAATTTGTATAGTAAGAAAAATAAGAAGAAAGTTGCATGGTTCTCTGAAAAAGTGCTAGTGCTATGCTAAGAAAAATAACAGCCTGATTTTACAAGAATTAAGTCCTATAAAGTTAAAAACTAAGAATTTGTAATCTTGCAAGAGTAGCCCAAAGTTACAAGAAAAAAATGGTGACTTTATGAGAATTAGGTTGCAGAAAATTATTATGTTATTATTATTAAGTTTATTTATTTAGGGCTACAGCTATCTAATAGTCGATTAATCGATGAACTAGTTAGTTCGAATAATCGAGTAATCGGATAAGGAACATGAAAAATTACCTAAAATACCTGAGCTGAACCTCAAACGGTATAAAAAAAAAAAATAAGGATCTATGTACAACAAAAGAACAATTGTGTAATTTACGTAAAAAAAGACCGCTCGCTTAAATGCCATAAAACGCTTTTGTTTTTGTTTTTACAATGCTCTCAACAAATGGTTCAGACACATATTCCTACAAAAACGGCTAAATATATCTATAAACTAAATTATGACTGCATTAAATAAAACATTAGCTCAAACAAAAACTTGGCTTATGTTGGTCTTAACATGGAGCAGCTGGATTCAGTGAAATGGGGCAGACTAGAGGGCAGTGTATCCACCCAAATCAATAAAACTCAATGCAAACACTTTCAAAATAAACCATTACAACGCCACTTTATTTGAACGAATACTCGAAGCAGCAAAATTAAATTCTATTTTTTTGTCTAATCGAATACTCGAGTTAATCGTTTAATCGTTGCAACACTAAGTTTATAAGTTATTATGATATTGTTATTATTATTATTATAAGTATTAAAAGATTAGCTGAAAGCCCCAAAAGAAAGTTGTAATTAACGACGCACGATAATATCGGTCGATAATGGCAAGACGTCACACTGATAATCCAGATTTTTTTAAAAAAATGAAACCGATATAATTGATTTAGCCCCCAAATCCACTCAATTGATGCAGTTTTCTCCAATTCTGCGCCGGCACCTCAACCCCTCCTAAAGGCATTTTTAATTAAGTATGTACTTAGTACGAATTATTAATATTGATTAATTAGATGTTGGATTTTGATGTGGGAAAAGTAGCAATAAATTCTATTTATGCACAGTAACATTTGCTCTTATCTATAATTCAAAATTCTATCCGAATTTCCGCATAAATCGGAATTAACTCTTTAAGTACTCTTACAAAATAACTATCCAAAAAGTCCAAAAGTATTGTAAAGTGGCACCTCGACATACGATCGCTTTGATACACGATCTTTTCGTCATCCGACATTTGCCATTTGTCTCTACATTTGAAGACATGCTCGAAATACGACGATTTATGACAGCGCCGCAGTTTCTTTGTTTTTCCGTAAGACGGACGCACAGCGGATTTTCTTGCGAGAGAAATCAACATGGGTTCCAAGAATGTTTTAGCAAGTGGTGAAAATAGGAAAAAGGTGATGCTTACCATTGGAATGAAGATGGAAATGATAGAAAAATACGAGCTTGGTGCACGCGTTCGTGAACTGGCTGGACAATGCGGCTGTGGAGTGTCTAAGATCTTGATGGTCCTCATCCAACCTCCGTTTGCCAGTCTTTATAAATTAAGTTGACAGCTATTATTGTGGTAACTTCGCCAAAAAACATCACCAACTTCGTCAAGCTTTTAATAATTTATTTCAGAACTTGTGCAACACAACACGACTACTGTTCGCCACAGTTTACGCCAACAACAACATTAAAAGAGAAAGTAAAATCTCTACCGCACCTATCTCACTGTCACATCAGCCACGCGGTGCGTTCAGGTACAGCATACAAAACACATTCTTCACAATAGAACCCCAGTCGTTATATTATTACGGGCTTTTTTTTTTTATTATTATATTATTCCGATTTTTATTTTTAATTTATTTGTTTCGCTATGTGTAATTGCTATTTGTAATAGTAACAGCAGTATTTATTAAGGATTTAGTGTAGGTTTTTGGGCTATGGAACAAATTAATGCAATTGTAATGTATTCTTATGGGAAAATCCTGCTCGACATACGACCATTTGGAAGGCCCTGGAACGAATTAACTTCGTATGCAGAGGTACCATTGTATTTACTTTGTAAGAATATCAATATTAATGAATTAATATACATCGTTTAGATGTCGGAATGTACTACTTGTTTACATTTGATGTTGAAAAAGTACAAATAAATTCTATTTATGTACAGTAAAATTTGCTCTTGTGTATAATTCAAAATTGTATATGGCGGAAAACACAGTCAAGACTGAAAAAGCAGTTTCTGCTCTTGCACTCCTCTTTAAAATAAACTGCTGTATTTTAAGCCAAAAGAACTGTTGTGTTTGATAGAACAATATGTTTACATGCTGCCATAGCAGATTCATGGTACATTAAGCCCCCAAACTACGTTTAATTTGTCCCTTTATATGTTTATATGCTGCCATAGCAGATTCATGGTGCATTATGCCCCCAAACTACGTTTAATTTGTCCCGTTTACCCTGGAAACCCCCATTTACAGACGTCGCGCAACCACTTTTGTTTCAACCCAGCCATAAAAAGAAAGTAGGTAATTATATTTATTAAACAAAATCTCTGCCATTTTTAGCTTAGAATCATTAATTGATGTCTAATATTTCGTTAAAAAAAAAAAAAAAAAAACGACTTGAAAAAATTATTCACTCGCATTTTTTAACTTTTAAACAAATCACGTCACAATGAAAAAAATGGCGTCTGTAAAAAAGTCACGGATATCTACCTCATAACTATGGATTAATTGTATTTTTTTTTGGTACTGTTGCATTTTTTTTTTAAACGGTTAAAAGGGTAAATATATTGAAAAGAACATCTAGACCACTCCTTGATGTCTGCAATTTCTGCATCACGACATTTGTTATATTACCATGTTTCACCCATTAAATCTTCAAGTCACTTGAGTATTTTCCGCCATATACAGGTAGTCCCTGGGTTATGAACGAGTTCCGTTCCTACGCTGGCGACGCAATCCGAATTTCCGGTAAATTGGATGTAATCCTTTAGGTACCCCTACAAAAGAACTACCCCAAAAAATCCAAAAGTTTTGTACTTTGTTTAATAATGGAGGCCCTCTAGTGGCAGCGTTGTGTCTGGCTGGACTGTCGCCTTGTATGACTGAAAAGCAGACTCAGACGTTTGATATGGATAAAGGATAGCTGCTCTCTGGTTTGGCCCTCATAAGGCTGTAAGTCGTTTCAGCTACTACACGCTTGCGTATGCATTTGTAATTAAAGATTACAGCTACAGTTTGTGAAGTTACGTATGAGCGATTTGCTATGAGAATTGTAAACACGTCAGCATTCGTAGCATTTAAGCTAGCGGACTTTTCTTAGGCAAATTAGGCTAATTGAATCTACTAAATTTAAATATTGATTAGACTAGATGGACGTTTGAACACCAATTGTTTCGTGTCAAGTGTTTTATTGTTAAAATGTGTGTCGTTTTGAACATAAGTGTGCATATGTGTGTTAGAGCTTTACATATTGTCAAAAGTGAAGGAACTAAAACGCTTCAAAAAGCACAATTTCCTTGTTTGCTGTCTGTAAAGCTAAACAACTTCACGTTTAGTGAGGACAGAACACATCATATTAATAAATAATATACTGTGAGGTACAATAAGGTGCTGACAAAAAAAAAAAAAACGACTGGAGACAAAATGGCGGACGAGACTTCGGCGTCCTGTACGTATCGGCTTGACGTTATCGGCTGGAAGGAAGAGGAAATTTTTGTTTATCGGTATCGGTTGAAAAATTCATTATCGTGCTTCACTAGTTGTAATTTACAAGAATTTAGTGATAAAGTTTGAGGGGTGAAAAAATTTATACAGTTTTGCTGCAAAAAAAAAAATCTAGCTTTGTAAGGTTTGCTACTATAGGTTTTGTACGGTAACAAAAAAATTTAAGTGTTATATCAGCTTTTTCCAGCATCTCTTAGCACACAATGTGATAGCACCAGGCCGCAACATGCACACAGTCCACCACCTCCTGAGGACCCCGCTTTTATCAGCTATGGGGGTCCCGCTAAGTCAGTGAGCGAAGGCGTCAAAGTCACCACGTAAACACAAAGCAGGCAGTTGCTCCTTCACGTACGACACACACACACAGTAGTGCTTGTATGGAAATCATGTCAAATGTCATTTTTTGCGACTTTCAAAGCCCAGGTGGGCCGATTCCTGCTTATGTCGCATCTCACTCCGGGACAACTTGTGCTCGCTCGTCCTCGTCCAAGACAAACACGACATGTTTTCATGGTGAGAACTCACACACGCACACAAGCACACACACAGCAAGTCGGCAGGCAAGGAACAAGGTGGGACGCATTTCCGCACACATTTAGAACACACAATAGCACATGACATTTTCTTAGAGGACATTATATTACATGGTTTGACATGTTCAGACACATTTCATTAAAAAAACATATGTTACATAGAGTTGTGTTACATTAAGATATTTTAGCATTAAGTTGCATTACAACCTATTATACTAAATGACATTACATTGTGTAACATGTCACGATACATGATGTTGTAATATTAAATTATGACAAGCTACATGACACTGCATTGTTTGTTACACAACATTACCACATTTTTGGACTAAAAGTCGCACCTGAGTATAAGTCGCATCACTAAAAAAATGCCTAATGAAGTAGAAAAAAACCTATATAAGTCGCACTGGAGTTTTGGGGGGAAAATTTGTTTTGATAAAATCCAACACCAATCAAATGTTACATGATGTTGTGTTACGTGACATATATATTTGTTGCAATGGATTACATTACACTGACCTTGTGATGTTATTTTTACATTGGTCAGCTACTGTATGTTACATGACCTTAATTTATGATACGTAACATTACATTGTTACGTGACGTGTTGAATTACATGACATTGTTATGTTACAAAACACGTTACATTACGTTATTACATTGTGTTAAAATATTGGTACATGACAAGTTACACTGCATTTTATGTTACACAGCATGACACTGCGTGACCAACATTACATTACATTGTATGTTACTTGGCTTGTTACATCTCATGACATCACATGTACAGTAACTTACAGTGGGGCAAATAAATATTTAGTCAACCACCAATTGTGCAAGTTCTCCTACTTGAAGAGATTAGAGATACCTGTAATTGTCAACATGGGTAAACCTCAACCATGAGAGTGAATGTGGGGAAAAAAGAAATAGAAAATCACATTGTTTGATTTTTAAAGAATTCATTTCCAAATTAGAGTGGAAAATAAGTATTTGGTCACCTACAAACAAGCTTTCAAACAAGATTTCTGGCTGTCAAAGAGGTCTAACTTCATCTAACGAGGTCTAACGAGGCTCCACTCGTTACCTGTATTAATGGCACCTGTTTTAACTCATTATCGGTATAAAAGACCCCTGTCCACAACTTTAGTCAGTCACATTCCAAACTCCACTATGGCCAAGACCAAAGAGCTGTCAAAGGACACCAGAGACAAAATTGTAGACCTGCACCAGGCTAGGAAGACTGAATATGCAATAGGTAAAACGCTTGGTCTAAAGAAATCAACTGTGGGAGCAGTTATTAGAAATGGAAGACATACAAGACTACTAATAATCTCCCTCGATCTGGGGCTCCACGCAAGATCTCACCTCGTGGCGTCAAAATGATAACAAGAACGGTGAGCAAAAATCCCAGAACCACACGGGGGGACCTAGTGAATGACCTACAGAGAGCTGGGACCACAGTAACAAAGGCTACTGTCAGTAACACAATGCGCCGCCAGGGACTCAAATCCTGCACTGCCAGACATGTCTCCCAGCTGAAGAAAGTACACGTCCAGGCCCATCTGCTGTTCGCTAGAGAGCATTTGGATGATCCGGAAGAGGACTGGGAGAATGTGTTGTGGTCAGATGAAACCAAAATAGAACTTTTTGGTTGAAACACAGGTTCTCGTGTTTGGAGGAGAAAGAATACTGAATTGCATCCGAAGAACACCATACCCACTGTGAAGTATAGGGGTGGAAACATCATGCTTTGGGGCTGTTTTTCTGCAAAGGGACCAGGACGACTGATCTGTGTAAAGGAAAGAATGAATGGGGCCATGTATCGAGAGATATTGAGTGAAAATCTCCTTCCATCAGCAAGGGCATTGAAGCATTCAGCATGACAATGATCCCAAATACACAGCCAGGGCAACAAAGGAGTGGCTTCGTAAGAAGCATTTCAAGGTCCTGGAGTGGCCTAGCCAGTCTCCAGATCTCAACCCCATAGAAAATCTGTGGAGGGAGTTGAAAGTCCGTGTTGCCTAACGACAGCCCCAAAACATCACTGCTCTAGAGGAGATCTACATGGAGGAATGGGCCAAAATACCAGCAACAGTGTGTAAAGCTTGTGAAGAGTTACAGAAAACGTTTGGCCTCCATTATTGCCAACAAAGGCTACATAACAAAGTATTGAGATGAACTTTTGGTAATGACCAAATACTTATTTTCCACCATGATTTACAAATAAATTCTTTAAAAATCAAACAATGTGATTTTCTGTTTTTTTTTTTTTTCCACATTCGGTCTGTCATGGTTGAGGTTTACCCATGTTGACAATTCCAGGCCTATCTAATATTTTCAAGTGGGAGAACTTGTACAATTAGTGGTTGACTAAATACTTATTTGCCCCACAGTAGCTCAAATGTTACATGTGTGTTACTTGACATATTCCATTACAAGGTTTTACATTGGTGTCGTGATGTTATTTTTTACATTAGCCAGCTACTGTATGTTATATGACCTTGAGTTATGAAACATTACATTGTTACATGATGTTCAAATATTAGTACAAGGCACCAGGGGTCGCGTTAACCGAATATTTTCCGTCGTTGACCGGTTTTTTAAAACGGTGACGGAAAAAACTGAAGTCCATCCGTCATTTTGACAGGTTGCAATTCACACCCCAGACCACAGGATGGCGAGTGAGCATATTAATTAGCTATTGTCTCTCTTGATGCATGACGTCGTTGGCCTTACTCGGAAAAATGTCCGAACTAGCAGTCAGGTGTAGCAAACACGGAAACGTTAGGAAGCTTTGGAGAGCATTGTCTAAGGCTACGTTCATTCTGCAGGTCTTAATGCACGAATCCAATTTTTTCGTGTTTTTCCGACTCGAGTCAGGCATTAACTTGACGGTCTGAACGGGACAAGTCGCATAGAAGTGGACCATTTATAATCCGATCTGGGTCATTTTTGTATGTAGTTCAAATCCAATCTGGGCCACATTTTTCCAGACTGTCGCGGCGGTCTGTACCGTCCAGTGTCCCAAATTCGATTTCAGCTGTGCGTTATTAGCGCCTAGCTTGGAGTGAACATGGCTTTTGGGGAAGGGCCGGGCTTGACAACAGTCATAAAAAATAAAAATGGGTTGAGGATAAGCATGAGAATGATCGGTTTTCTCTCTGCTCTATGTGAGCTATATTTCAACATTTCCTACACGGCCGAGAGTCGGGAGAGGGGTCTGGCTGCAGCCCGTCTTAAGAGTCGAGGCAAACTGCCCGTATGTGTGTGTGACGTGCACGGACAGTGCGTGCATGCTATCGATCCATATAAACTGTAAATATAAGCCTAAACGGGGATTATTTATGTCTGTTATTTGTCTCCTCCTTTTGAAAAGCAAAATATGATATCCCTGGAATGACGGATGACTTGTCATTTGTTTTGATGCTTCTGCGCACCGGCGCGTGTCGGACTGCGAATTAGAGCGCATGCGTAATACTTGAATGGTCTCAATGGACAAAAGCAGTGTGAATGGGCACGCCAAAA
The DNA here is from genome assembly GCF_030265065.1 of Corythoichthys intestinalis. Classification (NCBI taxonomy): domain Eukaryota; kingdom Metazoa; phylum Chordata; class Actinopteri; order Syngnathiformes; family Syngnathidae; genus Corythoichthys; species Corythoichthys intestinalis. The sequence continues at coordinate 15,166,994 of NC_080414.1, read as the reverse complement.
AAACGGATATGACAAAAAAATCGGATTTGTGCATTAAGACCTGTAGTATGAACGTAGCCTAATTGAATGAGCAGGGACAAACAGCTTGGAGTCAGAAGTACGTGCGCTATTCTCAAACCTGAACGCACCCCGAGTCTTGGATGACAAATCAACAGAGCAGAGAGTAGACACAACATGGCTGGTAGTTTCTTCAATTTATTCAGAGTTGAGTAAGTAACGCACCGCTTTTGACCAACACTGCTATCGAATATGTCATTATTATCATTTTAAAAATTTAAGTGACGGGTAAAAATAGATTATGACCGGATTTTTATGACCCTGTCAGTCAAAACGACAGACAACGAAAAAGTCTAGCGCAACCTCTGCAAGGCACATTAAATTATGAAAAATTATGTTACGTAGAGTTACCTTAAAATATTGTGGCATTCAGTTGCATTACAATCTTTGATACTACATGACATTACATTGTGTAACATGTCACATTACATGATGTTGTAATATTAGTACATGACAAGTTACATTACACAGCATTTTATGTGACATACTAGTCACATAGTTGGCTATGGTTAATTTGTGTTACATTACATGACATTTTGCTGCATGTTACAAACTGTGACATTGCATTTCACAACCTCTACTTGATACATCATTACATTATGTTAAATTCCAAGACATGGAATTAAAACGACTTTATATGTAAGTCATTTCCTGCCATTGACGGCAATGGACGTCCGATCCATTTTGAATAGGAGAGGCTGGCAACAAATGATCACTACTAGCCTTCCCGGTCAAAATGGATTGCCATCAATGGCAGTCAAGGCTCCACAACCCTAACACGACTGACTATCTTCCTGTCTAAAAGTTGGATGAGCATTATCTTCAGGCCACACGCCTTCACCTCCAACTCCACACAGGAAGTGACCCTAACCTTCGCGTCAAGCTAATTATGGCAGCCCTGAAGAATGTTCCGAGTGGGAAATCTATTTTTAACTTAAACATAAACTCCGCTTCGGCCTCCCGTCAATATTAGACGTGCCGAGGTGGCATTTTTTGGCAGCTAATCTCCACGCGGGAATGTTTTGGGAGGAATTACATGGTCCGTTTGATGAGATTCCTCGCATTCATCACCGGTGACGAAACGACGATAAGCGACGGTGCTTGGAGACCAAGCAGTCAGGTTGACTGGAAATAAACAAATATATGCTGAGTGGAGCCTCGGCCGTATGTTTATTGTTACTCGCTGATGTCATCGTCTTGTTTTTCCTCCAGGAAGTTCCTGCAAGGAGAGCTTAATTGTTGCCAAGGGGCCAAACGTGGCAGCAAAACAAGCCAGAACAGCACTTTGGGAGACGCAAATGTCTTTATTTGCGTCTTTAAAGACACTTTAGGGACAAACTGATTCAATTTGTGAAAGGATTGCTTTCAAAATAAGAGCTTCAATCATGTGTTGTTAGGGCTTATATTGTGAAAAGATTTGGAAATTTGGGGCATTCGCTTGTTAATTTTTTTTAAATGAAATACTACGGTCTACAATTTTTTTTTAAGTCAAACTTTTTTTAATGACAACGATAAAGTCAGTTTTCTGATCTCATAATTTTATTGTTGTAACCACTTTTTTATTGATTGAGTTTTGTAAAGCATCAGATAAAATGCCTCAACTTTATTATTTATTTGTATGTAAATTAGGGCTGTCAAACGATTAAGATTTTTAATCGAGTTAATTATAGCTTAAAAATTAATTAATCGTTATTAATCGCCATTCAAACCATCTATAAAATAGGCCATATTTTTCTGTAAATTATTGTTGGAATGGAAAGATAAGACACAAGACGGATATATACATTCAACATACGGTACATAAATACTGTATTTGTTTATTATAACAATAAATCAACAAGATGGCATTAACATTATTAACATTCTGTTAAAGCGATCCATGGATAGAAAGACTTGTAGTTCTTAAAAGATAAATGTTAGTACAAGTTATAGAAATGTTATATTAAAACCCCTCTTAATGTTTTCATTTTTTAAAAATTTGTAAAATTTTCAATCAAAAAATAAACTAGTAGCTCACCATTGTTGATGTCAATAATTACACAATGCTCATGTGGTGCTGAAACCCATAAAATTAGTCGCACCCAGGCGCCAGCAGAGGGTGACAAAACACCAAAAACACAGGTAACAAGTGGACATTACACTGTACTGTCATTTTAATCTGTTTGAGCGGGGCATGTGCGTCAAATATTTTAACGTTAATTACCGCCCGTTAACGCGATAATTTTGACAGCCCTGATATAAAACATCTTTCTGCATTTTTTCAGCGCACCGTACAGCCCAAACCATTTGGCCCAGTGACACCGTTCGAACACCGAAATGACCAAAATTATCCTGCGACGCAGCAAATTTTTCGAATGTCCCCCCAAAAATTACCGTTCCTGCCAAAACGCGGGTATTAAAAAAAAAAAAAAAAAAAATTCAAAATGTATCTAGTCCTACAATTTTTTTTTTAACTAAATCACATTAATTACACATCAAAAATTCCAGGACGGGAAGGCGCACAAAGAATTTGCCAAAAACGTACGGTTCCCCCAAAATTTGCCAAAAACTTGCCCATTCATTTCTAGTTGGATGCTATTGACAGCCATGCACGTTAAAATTTCCCATTCACTTTCAATAGCAGGAAAACATAGGTTCTTTTGATTTTTGACCACTTACCACAACAGCCAATTGGCACCCAAGTAGGTCGATGCCATTGACAGCCATGCATGTCCATGTCATTGACGTTCATGTATGTCAATCCAATTGACACCAGTGTACGTCCAAGCCATTGACGGAAATGTACGTTAAAATTTCAACAGGTCGTGTGTCCTGTGTCCCCGAAATGCCCCCAAATCAACAGGAAGTGGGTCCAAAACACCCCCAAATCATCTGGGCGGGTCTTTGATCTGTATCTACCACAGCAAAGTTCCATGGCAATTTCTCCAGAAATTTTAGTTTCTGGTTTGTAGTAAGATTTTAATACAAATATTTTCTGCATTATGACTTTAATGCCATAATATCACAATTTTATTGTCATAACTTTGCAACTAAAAAAAACAACAACATAATGTTCAAAAGGTTCAGATATTTTTTCATACCAATGTATCTTTAAAGTTACAACTTCTCCCTGACGAATATTTTCTACATTCTGACTTTACTGCCATCGTGTAAAGATTTATTTTCGTAAACTCAAATCTTTCAAAAACTTTTTTTAGCCGTAACTTTAAGTACTTTTCGTTCAAATTATTCATAACGTTATGACTTTTTCCTGATTTTTTTTTTCTAAATAATACAAACATTTTCTACGCTACGACTTCGCTGCCAACTTGTCAAGATTTTATTCTAGGTCGGGGCTCCGGTCTTGCGTCGCCCCACAGCAGCTCCTCGGCGTTCTCCTGCCTCCACCTTCCCCTCTCTTCTCTAACTGGGTATCCACCCTATGCTCCGTCGCCGATCGCTGGCTGGGCGGCGGTGTACCGGCTGGATGTTACCTGCTACGGCGGGGGACCCTGCCCTGGGCTTGGTGGGCCTCTGGGGGCCCCGTTGCATGCCGTGTCGGCTGGGGGGCTACGGCGGCGGCTCGTGGCACGGGTGGGCGGACGGGGTTGGGGACGGGTGTGGAGTTGGTGGTGGCTCCTTTTGCTGGGCTGCGGGAGGAGGGATGAGGTGCGCTGCCCCCCCCGCCCCGGGCTGACTGGGTGACTCGCGTGCGGCTGGATGTTATTGGGCGCGCTCGGGCGGGGGGGTCATGGCGCCGGGATTGGCGATGGGGCGGCATATGGTCAGTCGCCAACGGGCTTACACTCACAAGGGATTCACACGATTATTGGGTTCTAGATCACAGAGATAATTTGTGTACACTCAACCCCTTTCTATCACTTAGCTTATAGACTCCCCCACCTTCTTCCCCCTCTTTCCCTGGTCAACAGGCCCCCCACATGGTGTCAACCGGAAATACATTTAGCTGACGATAGCACCAACATATTAGTAGTTAGTGTAGTTAGGCGTTCAATGTATTTCTTGTTGTTGTTTGTGTTTCTTCTCTTTCTTCTCGTGTTTCTTTTCTTCCCATAACCCCTTCCTGTTCGCTGTTTTGTCATAATAAATGAGGTATGTTGAATGATCACAAAGGGACTACGTCAGACTTTCAATGTGAAACATTAAAACTGTTCAGACTATCCGGCCACCTAGACTTCCATTCTCCCCGTCAAACAGCTCAACAGGACAAGTTAAAAAAAAAAAAAAAAAAGATTTTATTCTAGTAATGCAATTCTTTCAAAAACTTTTATCGCTAACTTTACGATCAATTTTGGATGTGTTTTAGCTTGTTGTAATGAAGTTGCTAGCTCCCAGTTGAAATAAACTGGACGCTTATCGCTAACAACTGCACCCAATGAGTTAAACGGGTGTAGTGCAAAGTAGTAAACACGTGTCAGCTCGGAGATATGTAGATCTATATTTTTAGCGCCTTTGTGAAATCAAATGAAACAGGAAGTTGGGAAGTTTATGCCCTGCTGGCTCCCTCCCGTATCCGCCTCAGCGTGGAGTTTAAACACAACTTGACAGTTGAATTAAACGTTATTTATTGGATCACATGCACAAAAAACACACACAATATAGACATATTTAAATAAATACAAAACGTTTGTTCTTTTTTTATTTTTCAAGATAGCAAGCGTTCTTCCCTGCGGTTAGCATCCGGGCCCAGGTACTGTTCGAACTCGCTGCGGTCCAGATCGTAGAGCGTGTCTAGCTGGACTCGTTCTAGGTAGAACTCTAGGGGCGGTCCGCTGAAGAACTTGGACTCGGTACGATTCTCGTGAGGACAAGCCTCGAAACAGGGGCAAGGTTCCGCTGTTAGGTAAGCCGGAACTGTGTAGAAAGGGTTGCAGAATTGGTCCTGCTGGTTCTGGAGGAGGTAGGTGAGGTCGTAAGCCGGGCTGGAGGTGCTCGGAGGGTCCGCGGCGGCCATTTTGGGGTTCTTTTTCAGCTGCTTTCGGCGGCGCGGGCGGTACTTGTAGCCGGGGTAGTCGATGGTGTGCTGGATGCGAAGACGCTCCGCCTCCTGCATGTATGGACGCTTTGCCGATAAGGACATGGATTTCCAGGTTTTGCCTGAAAACAACACAAATTATTTTATTGATAAGCTGTTTGGGAATCGACAATTAATAGCGAAAAACTGCTAATAATTGACGCTATTGAAGCTCCTGTTGTCTATTGCTGTCAGTGGCGGCCAGTTAGCTACAAAATGTGTTGAGGAAAAGAAAAAAAGAACAAGAAACGCAACAAGTGTTTTCAGTTTGTCATTTCAAAAAATAAATTTCAAAGAATAAAAGGTGTTTGTTTATTTCAATCTGCCCATTATTTTTCTAGTATTTGCACTAATTAAGGTCATTTTCTAATAAAAATGCAAAAATTAAACATTCATTTTAATGCTGCAACGATTAATCGATTAACTCGAGTATTCAATTAGAAAAAAAAATCGAATTAAATTTTGTAGCTTCTAGTATTCGTTTAATTAAAGTTGCGTTGTAATGTTTATTTTGAAAGTGTTTGCATTTAGTTTTATTGATTAGGGTGGATACACTGCCCTCTGGTCTGCTTCTTTTCACATGGCTGAATCCAACTGCTCCCTGTTAACCCCAACGTAAACTAAGTTTTTGTTTGAGCTAATGTTTTTAAATGCATTCATAATTTAGTTTATAGGTATATTTAGCCGTTTTTTGTGGGAACATTTGTCTGAACCATTTGTTGAGAACATTGTAAAAAAAACTTTAGCTTTTTATAGCATTTTATAGCATTTAAGCTAGCGGACTTTTTCTATGCAAGTTAGCCAATTGTTCTTTTGTTGTACATAGATCCTCTTTTTTTTTTTTTTTATTATACCGTTTGAGGCTCAGCTCAGATATTTTCATTTTCATGTCCCTTATCCGATTACTCGATTATTCGGACTAACTAGTCCATCAATTAATCAACTACTAAAGTATTCTATAGCTGCAGCCCTAATTCATTTAAACCCATTTCTAATGATATAACTGCTTATAAAATTTAAAATAACGTAAGAGTATGATAAAATATCATAGAAAAAATGTGTTTATTATTTTTGTAGTATTTGCACTAATTAAGGTCATTTTCTAATAAAAATACAAAAATTAAACATTCATTTAAACCCATTTCTAATGCTATAACTGCTTATAGGATTTAAGATAATGTAAGAGTATGATAAAGTATATATACTATATATAAATATAAATATATAAATAATTTTTTGGAAAACATAAATTTAAAAAATACCCAAATTTTTAAATTAATTATTTAAGGAGAACTATACTGCGCTGGTCATAATTTAAAGCATTCAATAATAAATAAAAAGAAAAAATAATTTCACTACATCTTGTGTATACATTTTTTAAAACGTACAAAATAACAATAGTAAAATATTACCTATTAAAAGCAAAACTAAACTAAACAACAAAACTAAATAATTCTAAATAAACCCACGGTCTATTTTTGAGACAGTTCACCATTCGGCAGGAAGAGAAAGTGTCTCAAAACCTTTGATCACAGGTGTAATTCTATAAAATAAATCGAAACAGCCATTTTTAGAGAAATTACGATGGGCTTTGCTGTGGTTGATAAGACCTAAGACGCGCCCAGGTTGATTTGGGGACATTTCTAGGACATGTCCTGTTGCATGGCTGTCAATGGCATTGACTTACTTGGGCGCCAGTTGAATGTCAATGGGTTGTCATGGTTAATGGTCAGAAATCAAAAGGCCCTATATTTGTTTTTCTGCTATTGAAAATGAATGGGAAATTTGGACATACATGGACGTCAGTGGTATGGACGTGCATGGCTGTCATTTGCATGGACTTACTTGGGACGGCGGCTTAATGTCAATGGGCTTACATGGTAAATGGTAAAAAATCAAAAGGACCTATGTTTGTTTTCCTGCCATTGAAAATGAATCGGAAATTTTGACATACATGGACGTGCATAGCTGTCAATGGCATCGACTTACCTGGGGCGCCAGTTTAATGCCAATGGGCTGTCATGGTAAATAATCAAAAATCAAAAGGATCTATATTTGTTTTCTGCTATTGAAAATGAATGGGAAATTTGGACATACATGGACGTCAGTGGTATGGACGTGCATGGCTGTCATTTGCATCGACTTACTTGGGACACCGGCTTAATGTCAATTGGCTTACATGGTAAATGGTAAAAAATCAAAAGGACCTATGTTTGTTTTCCTGCCATTGAAAATGAATCGGAAATTTGGACATACATGGACGTGCATATCTGTCCATGGCATCGACTTACTTGGGGTGCCAGTTTAATGCCAATGGGCTTTCATGGTAAATAATCAAAAATCAAAAGGACCTAAGTTTGTTTTCTGCTATTGAAAATGAATGGGAAATTTGGATATACATGGACGTCAGTGGTATGGACGTGCATGGCTGTCAATGGCATCGACTTACTTGGGACGCCGGCTTAATGTCAATGGGCTTACATGGTAAATGGTTAAAAATCAAAAGGACCTATTTTTGTTTTCCTGCCATTGAAAATGAATGGGAAATTTGGACGTTCATGGACGTGCATGGCTGTCAATGGCATCGACTTACTTGGGACGCCAGTTTAATGCCAATGGGCTGTCATGGTAAATAATCAAAAATCAAAAGGACCTATGTTTTTTTTCCTGCCATTGAAAATGAATGGGAAATTCGGACGTACATGGACGTCAATGGCATGGACGTGCATGGCTGTCAATGGCATCGACTTACTTGGGGTGCCAGTTTAATGTCAATGAGCTTACATGGTAAATGGTCAAAAATCAAAAGGACCTATGTTTTTTTCCTGCCATTTAAAATGAATGGGAAATTTGGACATACATGGCTGTCATTGGCATCCCATTAGAAACGAATGGGACAGTGTTTGGGCGAATTTTGTATGCAACTTTTGTTCCCCTTTACTGTCCTGGAATTGTTTTTATGTGTTAAGTATGTGATCTGGTCAAAAATTGTAGGACTAGATACATTTCGAACCTTTTTTTTTTTTTTTAAACCTGAATTTTGGCAGGAACTGTTTTTGCCAAATTTTGTATTCAACTTTTATGCCCCTTACCGTCCTCAAGTTTTTGATGTGTATAAGTTATGTGGTTTGATCGAATATTGAAGGCCAATTAGTGTTTTAATTATTATTATTATTATTATTTTTTTTTTTTTTTTTGTAGGGGAAAAACGCGTTTACGAGCGAACGGAAATTTTTGGGGGGTCGTTCGAAAAATTCCGGGTTTTTTTTTTATATTTGATCGGTGACGGTCGGTCAAACGGTTTGGGCTGTGCGGCATGCCGAAGAAACGCCATTCATTAAATAAAATGCTATGTGGGCCTTTGCCTTGCAAAGCACAATCTAGTAATAATAATAAAAAATATATCTCTTACATAATAATAATAAATGTTTAATAGGTAGTAAAGTTAAGGTTACTAAAATCATTTAAATTGTTACAATATAGATTTAAAGTAATACAACAATTTTTTAAAAAATGGTTTCAATGAACTATCATTCCAAATTGAGATGAATTATAGTGGAGGTGAACCATGAGTGGGTCAAGCAGGTTCGACCCCCCCGGACCCCCTCCCCATGCCATGTCCATGACAGGCGAGTCTCACCGAGTATCTTGCTGAGGTCGGTGTTAACCAGGTTGGGGTTGAGCAGAGCCAGCCGCCTGCGTTCCTCTTTGGTCCAAATGATGAAGGCGTTGAGCGGCCTCCTCACCCTCTGTCCGGCAGTCGGAGGGGCAGAAGTTCCGCCACCGGTGTCGCCCCCGCTGCCCGAGTCCGAGTGGAACGACCCGTGCGGGCTGGATGGACCAGAGCACAGCGAGGCGCACGCCGGCTCCTCGGTGCAAGTCACGGCCGGCTGGAAGTTGTGCATGCTCGGCAGGTTGTTGGAGGTCGCGGGGCTCGCTGTCACGAGAGCCCCGGATTTATTCGGGGGCTCCGCCAATGAGAGCAGGGGGGGTCCAAGGTGTGAATTCCAGGTGATAGCCCCCCTCATCCAACCCTCCCGAGACACTTCGAAACTTTAGCCTTAGGAATACTTGCCGGTTGGTTCATCATTCAAATACACTTCATGAACATGAATTCCCTTTTTCATTTAATACTTTTTAATTAATATCCTAGTTCATGATTTATTCTATTAATTTTTCCCGTTTATATTTCTACTGACATCCCCTAAATGAGATATAAAAATATGACCAAAAAAAAGACAGATATGTTTGTCATAGTGTGTTCATGGTGATTTTTTTTTCGAATTATTGTGTCACATATTCTCAATGCAGTATTCTTATTGTATTTATTTTGGATAGCCCTATCATATATTTTTAATGGTTTTTAGTTGTTTTATTTCGAGCTTATTTTGATTCCCATTCTCACATAGAATTAAAAAGTACTCATTAATACTACCTTTTCAACATTTTTTAATGGTGTCAGGTTTTTTTATTATGGATTTTCTTTAGAATTTAATGTCAGTTTAACATACAAAACTCTGGTGTCACCATAGCTAGTTTTTTTTTTTTTTAATTAAGTGATTATTATGTCTTATTCGTGCTTATTTTGATTCACATTCTTATGTAATTTTTAAAATCCAATCACTTTCTTTGTTTCCTTTTTTTTTAGACAAAAAAAATCCATCATAGCATAGATTTTTTTTTTTTTTCAAATTTAGTGAATGTTTATACTTAATACATTTTTTTAAAATGAAAAATGAAGCACCCTGTCCAATGTTTTTTCCTGATATATTCTTCATTACTTCGTGCTTATTTTTATATTATACTGAATCTAAAAATGCACATTTATATATTTATTTTTAAAAACACAATTAACAACATTCACAAATTGATCATTAATCACCATAAATACTATTTGTTCCCCTTCACATTTTATCTATTATCACCAGAGCTATTTTTAAATTAAATAACTATCTCATTCGTGCTTATTCATTTTGATTTACATTCTTATTTAGTTGTTAAAATCCTTTTATTTTCTTTGTTCATTTTTTCTTTTTCTTTTTTTTTTTTTTTTTGGACAAAAGAAATCTTTCATATCATAGATTTATTTATTTATTTATATATTTATTTATTTGTTTATTTATTTATTTTCAAATTTAGTGAATGTTTATCCGCAATACATTTTTTGAATTGAAAAATGTGAGACCCAGTCCATTGTTTTTCTAATGTATTCTTCAATACTTCATGCTTATTTTTATATTGTACTGGATCTAAAAATACAATTAACAACATTCACAAATTGATAATTAATCACCATAATGTACGATTTGTTTCCCTTCACATTTTATCCATTATAAAAATCAAATATTCACGCTCTTGTTTTTTCCCTCGCTGGAATCCAATCAATAGGTCCTGACAATATTGATGGCCGCACATCAAAGGGGGCGTGAGGGGCTAGTTACTAATTACATTGCGGCTCTCAAGACGCCCCCCCCCCCCCTCCTTTTTACACAGGTAGCTTCTCAATCAAAGTACATTCGTTTCATGATCAAGGCGCCCTTATTAGCCCTGTCAAATATTTGAGCTGATAGACGCCACAATGGCGACAAGAGGATGAGGATGATGAAGACAATTATTAATCGCTGCCAGCCTTTCCAGCCAAGACGGATTGGACGTCTATCGCCGTCACAGGGAGCGTGTGAACCGAAACTAACGTTATTGTACTGAATTGATTCAATCTATTGGAGCAGTGATGTCGTCGTTCACAAATCACAACACATCGGAGCGTGCGTGGCGTTCAACACCACCGATGTGGATTCAGATTCCATCACCCCCGATCGCCCCCACTTATCCACTCCAGTAATCATCCATTTTTCTTGATGAGCCTTGAACACATCAACGTTTTAGCAAAGTCCAAACTTTATCTGTGCTTTATCTTTAGTTGGACGGCCGTGCACGCTCGCACGGCACCCCACTTTTGAGCGCAGACACCCCATCATGCAAAGAGCGTCATTTAAGCGACTCGTCTGCACCACAAAAGAAGCGCAGGTGGAATAGGTTAGGTGGCTTTTGTCGGTTGTGGAGTGGACAAGTGGTTGAAACTTGCATTAGGAAGGGCGTGAAAAGGTCTTTTTTTGTGGCACCTGCAATCATCATCAGTGCTGTCATCACGTTAAGATTGAATGGATTTGGAATTATCATGTCTGTAGTGGGAGTGGAAATGTACACTTTTGAAATGATGTAATTAATTGTAATTGGCACTAATAATAAAGCTTAATTCATGATTTTTTTTAATTGTCAGAGCTGCGGAAAAATAATTTAAAATAATGATGTGAATCTACGTTTTTGTATGAAATTTTTTTTTTTTTTTTTTTTTTAGAACAACACAGTACTTCTTTAGGGCGGAAAACACACAGCTGACTTGAAGTTCCGCTCTGAGAGCCCCAATTTGGCCAACTTTCTAAATTGTCCGATATGCATCTTGGAAAGCTTAAATCTCAATTTTCTGGGGGAAGACAATTTTTAAACAGGAGGGCATTTTAAAAAATATATTAACAGTGAAACCTTATCTGGAGGTGAGAGCATGAAAGAGCAGAATTAAAGATGACATGACTTTAACGAGATGTCATCGCTTACTTACCTTGTATTGATCCAAAAAATTCAATGTAGCATGTGTCACTGAGTTTCAAGACACAGCTGTGAATGGCCACAGCTGGATTTTGGGGGGGATTTTATGGGTGAAACACGGTAATATAACAAGGGTCGCGATGCAGAAATCGCAGACATCAAGGAATGGTCGAGATTTTCTTTTTCATATATTTACCCTTTAAAACGTTTTTTTTTTTTTTTTTTCAATTTTTCTTTGTTTGGATTGATTCTTTATCATCTGAAACATTGGGGGAAATGCGACGTAACGAAAAAAATACAATAAAGTAGGGTTGTTCCGATCATGTTTTTTTGCTCCGATCCGATCCCGATCGTTTTAGTTTGAGTATCTGCCGATCCCGATATTTCCCGATCCGATTGCTTTTTTTTTTTGCTCCCGATTCAATTCCAATCATTCCCGATAATTTTTCCCGATCATATACATTTTGGCAATGCATTAAGAAAAAAATGAATAAAACACGGACGAATATATACATTCAACATACAGTACATAAGTACTGTATTTGTTTATTATGACAATAAATCCTCAAGATGGCATTTACATTATTAACATTCTTTCTGTGAGAGGGATCCACGGATAGAAAGACTTGTAATTCTTAAAGGATAAATGTGACTTTGTATATTGTGACTAAATATTGCCATCTAGTGTATTTGTTGAGCTTTCAGTAAATGATACTGTAGCCATTGACCTGTTCTGCCCAAATGCATGATGGGAAGTTCAACCATGACTGTGCGTAGTGGCACCAATTGATATATCTTCTCTGCGTTGGGAAATAACACAGGGTGTTAAGAAAAAGATCAACTACTACCTTTCTTCCCCACATTGCTTCCCACGATATTTCTATTTGTTGAGGGAGGGATTTTAGGGCTTTAGCCAATTAAAACACGGCTCCAAGGACTGCCAAAATTCACTCTACTCATTTTATGCTGCCTTTTAGCTCTATTTATAGGTAAAACGGCGTCATTATAGATTAAATGCGACAATGCGTGAGTGGGTTGTGCAGCGCATGCGTTAATTGCGTTAAATATTTAAACATGATTAATTTTTTTAAAAATTAATTACCGCCCTTAACGCGATAAATTTGATAGCCCTACTTTAAGCCAAAACTAAAGACTCTGGATGAGTGTAAGACACTTTGTCTGTAATGTTAAATACAATTAGAAAACGATATATATATTAAAAAAAGGCATGTCCGATATTTTTTTGCCGATTCCGATACTTTGAAAATTACGTGATCGGACCCGATCGATCGGCATCTTTACAATTAAGCGATAGTTATGAGGTAGATATCCATGACTTTTTTACGGACGCTAATTTTTTCATTGTGATGTAATTTATTTAAAAGTTTAAAATATGCGAGTAAATAACGTTTTAAAGTCTTTTTTTTTTAACTAAATATTAGACATCAATTAATGATTCTAAGCTAAAAATGACATACATTTCGAATAATAAATACGATTACTTACCTTCTTTTTATGGCTAGGTTGAAACAAAAGCGATTGCGCGACATCTGTAAACGGGGGTTTCCAGAGTAAAACGGACAAATTAAAAATAGTTCGGGGACTTAATGTGCCATGATTCTGCTATGGCAGCATATAGACATATTATTCTATCAAACACAACAGTTCTGTTGGCTTAAAATGCAGCAGTTTATTTTAAAGAGGAGTGCAAGAGCAGAAACTGCTTTTTCAGTCTTGTCCGTGTTTTCCGCCATGGACAAATTTCCGAGATACATCCGCTTTACTTCCTTATGTCTGCTCCCAACTTCCATTTTAGAATTTTTCCACCTAAAACAACACTGGAGCTGGAGTAACATTACTCATCAAAATCTCTTAAAAATACAATTTAGAAATATCGCATCCATCTGCCATCCTCACGACATGTAGTATTTTCTTGTAACAACGAAATCTGTGTCAGCCCTTCTACGTTCGGCAAATGTAATATTATTTGTAATTTCATCTCATTTTGGTCACTCAAGTGGCCGGTGTATCAATCTACACCTCACCTTAACACAAGCCAACAGGTTGTTATAATTTTGTCCATGAATGATCAACAAAGTGATAAGAATAATCATACAATCTTTCAGGTATAGCCTCAGGTTTAAATCACATCCTTAACTTCTTGTCTGCAGCTGGTTTCGATTTAAGGCGTATGGTGAGGTAGATCCACACTGGCGCTTTGAAGCTGGAGTCTGTTCAAAACATTCCACTTCAAACCATATATATATATATATATATATATATATATATATATATATATATATATATATATATATATATATATATACATATATAGGCACTTCCAGGAGTTGACGCACAGCACAGAAAGTCTCGGAGTGTCATCTACGTCGTGCTGAATCCATTTTTGGAGATTACGTGGGTTCCTCTGTTTTGATTTTGCAGTTTCAACTTTGTAGACATAATGCTTACTTCAGCCGTAATTCATGTTGTTCTTTTAAAACCGGAAATTCGGAGCAGACATTTTCCAAGATGGCGCCGCTCATATTTCGCTCAGGAAACTTGTCTATATTTTTGGGGGATGTACTGTGTAGGGCTACTGTGAATTTCAAGTTTCTAAACATGGTTAATTTGGTCATTCACTGCCATTGTGTTTCAAATTAGGTAGAGTTGTCCGATAATGATTTTTTAACCGATAACCAATATTCCGATAGTTTATATTATATTTATTTAGATGTGCAATGCGACCACAATAGAGAGGAGTGCCTCGGTTACTGGTGTTCATTCTACATTCGAGGAAGGTGGGAAGTCGGACTTATCTCATTTGGATGGCACCAGTTGCGACCGCAAAGCGTACCAAGAGAATGTAAGCAGAAAGATGGCTGATCGCGATAAGTTGTTTTTATGTTGGCCATCAAAAGACATTTTGACCTGCAGCAAACCTACCTTCTCCTAAGCGATCAAATAGTGAAGGTAAAACGACGGCTAAGGTAAACATGACACACTGTAAAATTCTTTCTTTAATTTTACTATTGACGGTCTGCACGTGCACTATTTTTAAGATTGAAGGAACTCGTGAAGTCGGGGTATTGTTTATTGTCCCAGGTCGAGTAGCGTTCCTATGTTTTTCTTGGTGGAAGGTTAGAAAAGTCCAACATCCCATCTTCCTGAATCAGCTACTGAGTTTTGACTGAAGAATGGCAACATGGTGAACACAGAAATGGGCAAATGAAAGTTTCCACAAATTCCCCATGAAGAAAGAAGAAACAATACAAACTAGATACTTGCCGCTGGTTACGACATAAACGCACCGGTGGAAATAATATCACTCTGCTCTGCAACCTTTTCCCTGCAGAGCTGCTGGATTATAAATGTTGTTGTTCATACTACAAGTATTGGTAAGTTTTAATAACTTCATCCTGAAAACATAGCCAAAACTACTGATTGCATGGGTCATCGGTGATTGTTATCTGTGCATATGTTGTTGTTTTTTTGTATTGGCATGCTAAAATGGCACCATTAACTTACTCTAGCTTAGCAACCCTGGAGCCCTTAAACCAACATATAACTGACAAACTGCCCGGAATTTGTTGAAATCAACTCCACTGACTAATTAAACCCCTGCTAACTCAAAAATTAAGCCTAATGTCAAAAATTATGAACTTCTGCTTTAACATATTATTTTTCAATCATTTATTTAATGCAAATGGTTTGCTCAAATAACAAATCCCAAGCATCTCAGTTTAGAGACATCTACTGGTCAATAAGCATATTTGCCGTGCTAAGCTGTGACCAGCCCCTGTCCAAAGGCAGAAGGCTTTTACATTCACTTTGAAGGCAACATGCATATTGGCCCAAAACCAATAATGACAAACCGATGTCGATAATATCCAACATAATTTTAAAATCACAACTCTAAAATTGGGTTTTCGTAAAGGGTCGATGGGTTAGTGTTTATTCAAACTATGATTAAAGTTTTAAATGAAGGTTTCAATTCGTTGGCTGCCATTGATGGCGATAGACGTCCAATCCATTTGGGCTGGGAGATTTGAAATGTTCAATTTGACTGATGTTTGTACTTCTTAAATGATGTATTTATAAAAATGATAGGTGTTTGGACTTGGACCATACTGCTCCAAACCTTTTCTATTTTTAGGTGCATCCACATTTTAGTGAAAGTCAGTGTTCTTTACCATTTTGACTGTGTATTGATCAATTTGAAGGCCATTTGAACTTAGACCAGTATTGTTCTAAACCAGTGTTGTTTTCGTCAACGATGACGATCACGAAAAAAACTTGACGAGACGGAAGCAAGCAGAAACATGTTTTAGAAGAGTAAAACATAACGAGACGAGTGCCAGTTTTCGTCTGACGAGACGAGAACGAGATGAAAATGCGCAATAGTTTTCGTACATGTTCAGAATGTCTGACATTTTCTTATTGTATGTGCAGTTAGCACGCATCGTAGCAGTGTTTGGTCGTGTCACTCATGTGACGTGCTGTGCATCCCCACCTTTCCCGACTCACCAGTGTGTCGTCTCCAGTCCCCAATGCAGGCTTGCACACACGGTAAGATTTGTTTTCTTGACCAGAGAGAATATACAATGTTGCTTTAGCCTTTAAAGGTCAGTGGTGAGTAATCATCACATACTAAATGTAACTCATAACGTTAGCATAGCATTTGCGTTAGCATTAGGCTAATTCTAGCGGCAAGCGACCTCTTAAACTCTTGGATAACTTTTGTTTTTTTACACACAGTTCGTGGGGTCCAGGTGGGTATAATTAATTGAAAAAAATGTAAGTTGTCCTGCTTAGTGTGTATAATAATCATTAGGTTGGTGTTGTCCTTGTCGACGCTACAATATGTGCTCGTCTGTCAATGTTCATTTGAAATAGTTGGAAACCTTTAAATATTTATTTACTGTAGTTTTCAGACTATAAGCAGCTACTTTTTTCCTTCATTTTGAATCCTGCAGTTTATAGTCCAATTCGGCTAATTTGTTGATTTATTTGGGTTAATAGGTAACACTTTATTTGACAGCGGCGTCATAAGACTGTCATAAGACCGTGACAATCATGACATGACACTATCATGGGCATAAATAAATGCTTATGACATATGTCATTAAGTGTCATCCGGCAAATTATGTCACTAATTCCATTTATGTCCAGCTTGAATCTTTTACATCCATTTAGAAGGGATATAATTTGCCGGATAACACGAAATGACTTCTGTTATAAGCATTCATTAATGCTCATGACCGTGTTGCGTCATAATTATGATTGCCAAATGACTGTCTTATGGCGCCACTGTCAAAGAAAGTGTTACCAAATACCATAACTAGCAATTAATGAAACAACTTGAACAGTAACTGAATAAATAATTAGCACAGAACATGAATTTTGATTGTTATTTACATCTGTAGCGCTGCAATGCATGCTAGGAGGCATGTTGGACAACAGCAGTGTTTACATCAGGAGACAGCAGTGGTAGGCCGTCTCCCCCATGGGTGCAGTGACAGCCAAATGAAGCTTCTTGAAGCAACGAAGCTTTGCAGCCAATTGCTTCAAAGCTTCATAGTGGTTCATTTGGTTTTATGATATTTGTATGATGCCGCTGTCAAATAAAAGTGTTACCGGTTAATATCTTTTGGTGTAAATATCCCACAATACAGTGAGGACAGCTGTGGCTTATAGTCCAGTGCGGCTTATCTATGAACAAATGCCATTTTTTTGTCAAATTTGCTGGGTGGCCTTACTTTGCGAAAATTACAGTATTTATGGAGTAAATTTTTTTAATTTACCAGACGAAAACATTTGTAGTAAACGTGGACTGAAACTAGACGAAGATAAACACATTTTGAGAAAATTAAAAGGGCTGCCAAAAACAACACAGCTCTAAACTTTTTTA
Organism: Corythoichthys intestinalis; assembly: GCF_030265065.1. Classification (NCBI taxonomy): domain Eukaryota; kingdom Metazoa; phylum Chordata; class Actinopteri; order Syngnathiformes; family Syngnathidae; genus Corythoichthys; species Corythoichthys intestinalis. Next base: position 15,149,409 of record NC_080414.1, on the reverse strand, counting down.
ATTTTTCAACATGCATCCACATTTTAGCATAAATCAATGTTATTTACCATCTTTTATACCTTAACGATAAATCCGATGACCGTTCGGACTTGGACCACTATTGCACAGAGTAGCCTATTCATGTTTTATTACATATTTTATGAAAGATTGATGAATTTGACAACCCTGGCCCCTCTTTGACATGAAGGCCATGTTGCCCTAATGAAGCACTGTATTCCTTCCAAGTTTTCTATTGGGTTTTGTATTGTATGGGCACAGCAGGCCGAAGCTCCATAGAACGCTCAGACAGTATTCTATGCAGCCAACTATGACCCCCGACCCCCCCAATGTAAACAAGGCCCTGCCCGGCCTTACGTCAAGCCAGCTGAGAGGATTACAAGCCCCCCCCCCCGCCCCTTTAATGCAGCCTCATTAGGGCCACACAATGATGGAGCCTCCTCCAGGCGCTGATAACAACGTCAACTCAGCCAGACTTCAAACACGAAAAGACCCCCCTATACCCCCCTTTCCAGTAGATTTTACAAGGTGTGAGTGTGCTGAATATCAGGATTAATAAGGGGTCCCAAATATGGGTCAAGGACAGTTAATATTAACATTGGGTCAAATAAATTAACTACAAGAAGTCAACAAGTGTAGTCATTTCATAATTATATTTTGAACTGAATATGTAGGCATTCATTTAAGAAAAACTATGTTTTTTGTTGTTGTTTTTTTTTTTTTTACCAGTAATGTCCTAAAATAATACTATTGCTGATGTAGGTACTCAAGTCTTATCAAATATTAAATAAAAACCTAAATTAGTTTGAATCTTAAAAAAAAAAAGTTCTAAACAGTTCTTTTAGGTGCTTGTCAATACATTGAAATAACATACTGTATATTAATTTAAAGTACGGTAGAAGTTTAAAAAAGTCTTCCGAAAAAATACCTTAATTTCACAACAAACCCATTTAAATAGAAATTTAAAAATGTTAACATTTATATTAATTTTTATGTCAGCGACCTTTTGTTCCCCCTCCTCATTTCCTTCCTGAGTGCCACGAGGACTCAGACTTAATCATTCTCTCCATCAGTTTAGATCTTAATTCACTTGCAGCACTATTCTTTGCAAATGAACAATGCCGCCACTCCCCCCGCTCATTACGAAGCGCTCCAGAATGGTCCTCCAGAGCTGTCAGACAGCCTCTGAAAAGCGTGTCTGGGACCTCCAAACAAATCCTGATGCAAGAAAATGCCTGCCGGCTGCTTTAATTAGATGAGTGGCAACGAACGGGTTAGACTCAGACATTAGATTAATGTGCAGTCAAACACTTGCTTGCTGTCGTCGTCTACCTTGACATTTTACCACCTCTAAACAGCGCAAGAAAAACCTCACTTCAATGAAAATGGACGTTTGAAAACACAAGACATTAACCACAGGCACATACAGTATTCTTTATCCTCTGTAAAGACAAGTCTGTTAGTTAACATTAAAAAACAGCTTGAAAATTTTGAACTGAAGAAGCACTCTCAGAGCAATCGAATTTGGCTTTGTGCAGAGGTGTGTAGAGTAGCCAAAAATATGACTCAAGTAAGAGTAGTGTTACTTCAAAATAATGTAAGTTAAGTAAAAGTAAAAGTAGTCTTCCGAAAAATATACTGAAGTTCAAGTAAAAAAGTATTTGGTGAAAAGAATACTTAAGTAATGAGTAACATTGTTAGTAACTGCTCACGATGTTTGATTTTTTAAAAAATCTGTTATTATTATACTGTACTCTAACCTATTGCGTAACCACATTAAAGTGGCTGTGACAGCATAAAACAATCTTAAATAGCATTACTATGTAAATTAGAATCACATTTCAAGAAAATGTTACTATATACAACAATTTGGAAAAGCGCAGATGACGAGAAATTAGTCTTTTAATCTGCTGTTAAACCCCACCTGTCATTATAGCACTCAAGCGTCCCCAGCTAGAGGATGACATCGGCACGGTCATGATTTCATCTGATTTTGAATTCAGCCCATTGAGGGGGAAGATTCAGAACGAGGAAAATGCGACAAAGAGAGCAGCAAAATGTCATTGTTTCAATCTCGCTACTCCAATATTTTTACAGGATATTCTTTTGATCTAAGTATTTTTACCCAATTGCTAAATAAATGGTATGGTGATGACAAATAACAGTCTTGTGCTAAATCGAATATGAAATATTAAAAATGCATTTATTTAGTATGACAGGGCAAAATTACTCCATAATGCTCAAAACTGTTGACTTCTTGCCCCTCCCGGAAGATATTTTATGCCATCGGAGTTAGTCCGGCTTTTGTCATTTTCCTGCCCCGGCTTCAGAGAGCGTAAACAAACCAGGAGGCGTGACAGCTAGCCGACATGCTAACCCGAACTGAGCGGTGTTTCCAAGTCTTATTCTCTCCTTTTGAAAGCGAGAAATCACACAAAAATACCCCGGGTCATATCACATGGCGTTGTCGATTGTCTTCATCGATCGGCAACCCCCGCCCCGGTGGCGAGCAAGTTACAGCTCGTCGCTCCCCTGCTGCGGGCAGGAGTGCTCGTTGCCAGGGATGCAGCTGGAGAATGACCACCGGACAAACCGGCCGACGTCAGAGGAGCACGTAGCTGCCAGAACCCAACCTGAGGATAGTGGTCTATTGCCAGGCACACGAAGAGGGCAGAGGGGGCTGGAAGTCTGGACGATATGGAGAACCGCACGAGCATAAGCAGAGTATAGCGCTCTCCCGGTGGGTACGCGAAGTAACTTTTTGTGCGACAAGCCGAGTGGCCTTCTCGGTGGACAAGGAGAATTGTCAGCCACAAAATGCAAGCCACCTCCACATTAAAACGTGTGCCATGATCCCAGTATTTGACATAATACAAAACATGATGTTTACTCACTTCCTCGTAAGTCCAATGGTCCCACAGTTGTAGGACTTGTTTTGTTCAATCTCCGCGGTGAACAGGACCTTTTTGAAACCCAAAAAGGCCCACATGCCTCTCCCGGGTGCAGCAACAAAACCCTGCAGCACATTGGGCTGGCGTGATGCGAAAAATAAACGAATTAATCAGCTAAATCCGCAGTCCCTCTGCATGCTATAAAGCAATGCTGTATTGTGAGATGCTGACCCGGGTGACGTCACATTCGCATTCCTCCTCAATCCAGGAAGTCACTGATTCAATTAATTGAATATATAAAACGATCGCTTCCACACACATCCAAGCGGTCCATTTCATTCAGAAGCATAAAATATCGCGTGAAATATAAAATAAACATGTTTTTTGCTGTAATAGGCACTTTAAGCAAAAAAAAAAAAAAAAAAACATTGTATTACAAAAAGAGGGGGAAAAAAATACATAAACGAACCATTGTTCATCCAAAGAGCACGAGTGCCCTCTAGTGGAGAAAACATTTCCGCTTATACAATTAAAAGGATCATATTTCCAATTTTCTGTGGTCAATCGGCGCCAAATAAAACTAGGAGAGAGTTTAAAATCAAAATGAGTCAAAGTCAAAATGGATCAAACATGTTTTGCCATCGATGGCAGTGAATAAGTCAAATACCAGTTGTTGTTGTTTTTTTTAATCGCTATATGAAAATGTAGTATGTAATAATAACTTTCCACTATCTATAAACAATTGGTAGTTACAAGTTGCCCATAAAAAATGAAATACTAAGTCAACAGTGGTCCAAGTTGACTTGAAATACATATTCTATTTTGCTCCTCATGTTTATTTAGTCAGTCTGGTTATAAATAAGCTCACTATTTGATGGTTCTTTATCAAAGGAAGCATATGTTTATGTGTTCACATTGTCTTCCCATACAAAGCAAGTGTACTGAGAAGTCGAATCTAGATTTATTAAGGAATCAAACTGAAAAGTGGATTTTCGTTCAGTGATTTTTCTGTTAAACACAACACTTAAGCAGCCGAGGAAAAATCACGCCTGCATCCTTACGACAGAAAATAAATCAGAACACAGGAAAGAAAACGCAGAGTCATTGTTTACGGGCTTGCTTATCTTCAAAGCAGCAGATCTTTTCGACTTCAACTCTCAGAGCGACGCACTAAACGCTACGTTTTCCTTGTTTTTATTTGCTCCCTTGAACCCTCCATTGCCGTTTCACACTTTGCGAACATATCGATGATATGTCAGATTTTTACCTCCCCCGGTAGGTGAAACCTACAGAAGGCGGAGCTTATGTATTCAGTTCAAGTCAAGAACGAATAAAGGGATTAGTATCAAATTTGTAATATGAAATGGAATTTTGGGGGAAAGAGGTCAAAGGTCACAGGCCGAATTTGCATTTTTCTATTTGTTTGTGCTTAAGATAACGCAAGAACGAATAAAGGGATTATTATCAAATTTGCAGGACATGTTTGTAATATGAATCAGTATTTAGAGGTAATGACATCAAATGTCACAGAGCCAGAGGTGGGTAGTAACGCGTTACATTTACTTGAGTAACTTTTTGAGCAAAATGTACTACTAATAGTAGTTTTTAGGGCTGTCAAAATTATCGCGTTAACGGGCAGTAATTAATTTTTTAAATTAATCACATTAAAATATTTGATGCATTCAATGGACATGCCCCGCTCAAACAGATTAAAATGATAGCACAGTGTCATATCCACTTATTGCTTGTGTTTTTTGTCGCCCTCTGCTGGCGCTTGGGTGCGACTGATTTTATGGGTTTCAGCACCCATGAGCATTCTGTATTCACATCAACAATGGCGGGCTACTAGTTTATTTTTTGTTTGAAAATTTTACAAATTTTATTAAAACGAAAACATTAAAGAGGGATTTTAATATAAAATTTCTATAACTTGTACTAACATTTATCTTTTAAGAACTACATGTCTTTCTATCCATGGATCGCTTTCACAGAATGTTCATAATGTTAATGCCATCTTGTTGATTTATTGTTATAATAAACAAATACAGTACTTATGTACAGTATGTTGAATGTATATATCCTTCTTGTGTCTTATCTTTCCATTCCAACAATAATTTACAGAAAAATATGGCATATTTTATAGATGTTTGAATTGCGATTAATTACGATTAATTAATATTTAAGCTGTGATTAACTCGATGAAAATTTTTAATCTTTTGACAGCCCTAGTAGTTTTACTTTTACTTGAGTAGATTTGTGAAGAAGAAATGCTACTCATACTCTACTTCTTTGGGCTGCGATTGTCATTTTTTTCCCTCTCTCTTTATTCTACATATTAAATTTGACTTTTTTATGCCAGGGATGATGCCAACAACAGCTTTACCGGTTTCACCAATGAGAAGTGGCAACAATAATCACATGACTCCATTACACCAATCAGACTCAAGCTTGTCGTTCTATGGTCACTCTGTCCTGAACCAGTTACTATTCAAACTAGGAACTATTTTTTTTCCACTAGAGGGCACTAATGCTCTCTGGACGAATGATGCTTGATTTCTGTAATATTTTTTCTCTCACTGGAATTCAGTGATTTTTGAGGGGGCTTAATGAGGTTATGTAATGAGTATAATACAGTATAATAATAACTGTTCATTAAGATAACTTTGTGCTGAGGAAAACGTTTTTTTAATTTTTTTATCAAACATTCTAAGTAGTTACCGTATTTTTCGGACTATAAGTCGCAGTTTTTTCCATAGTTTGGCTAGGTGTGCGACTTATACTCTGGAGCGACTTATGTGTGAAATTATTTACACATTATTGTATCACTTCACAAGTTATTTTGGTGTTTTGGAGTGACACCGATGGTTTGGTAAACTTGTTAGCATGTTGTTTATGCTATAGTTGTCTGAATAACTCTTAATAGCTATGGTACGGTAACATACCGGCCACGTTCGCATTCCGTTGTTCCTGCATCATGTAACATTATCATACTGTACACTTATTCAGCATGTTGTTCTCTACTGTATTTTTATTTTAAATTGCCTTTCAAGATGACATATCTGTTCTATTTGTTGGATATTATCATGTAAATTTCCCCCCAAAATACGACTTATACGTTCTTTTTTTCTTCTTCATTGCACATTTTTGGGCTGGTGCGACTTATAGTCTGAAAAATGAGGTACTCACAATGTTACTCATTAATTGAGTATTTCACCAAATACTTTTTGACTTGTAATTGAATACATTTTATGATGACCACTTTTACTTTTGAGTAATATTATTTTTTAAGTAACGCTACTCTTGAGCAAAATTTTGGGCTACTCTACCCACCTATGCAAATACTGTAAACCTCTGTCAAATAAAAAACTGGGAGAAAGGTACAAACAGATCCGCAGTTTCGAGTAATGTTGGCTCTATGTCAAATAGTTTAATTTTTACAGCGCTTTAAAGACACCACGTAATTAAATAGGCCGGCGTGATCGTATGACTTCCAACTGCAGACCTGCGTCTGGTCGAGTGACTGTATAAACTGTGTAAAGTCAAATCTAATATCTACAATAATGAAGAAAAATATAACGACTTCAGTGTAGCCTAAAGTAGCGGAGTATGAGTAGCGTTTTGCCTTCACAAATCTACTCAAGTAAAAATTATGGCATGGTTCTCAAAAACTTACACAAATCAATGTAACGCATTACTACCCACCTCTGGTTTTTCATTATTGGTTTTGGGCCTACTAGTATATGCATGTTTCCTTCAAAGTGAACTTACAAGCCTATTGCCTTTGTACAAGGGCTGGTCACAGCTTAGCACAGCAGTAAAAAAGACCGTACTTATTCTATTTGAAAAATTGCCAGTTGGTTTTCATATACCAACCTTTTGCCCCATTCACCGGACTGATGTTGTGTGCCGTTTTTATTTTGAGCCAGAAGCACTGTGAGAACCATATGTGATATAGCAGTACCTTATAGGCACTTTGCACTTGATCCCAAAATATGATGTTTGCACTATTTTGATTTCAACAATAGTGGTGCAATATAGGCAGTTTTTCCATAACTTCAGTTGAAGTTGTTCTCTTATTATTCACAGAATGTTTATTAATTTGGAATACCTTTCAGTTGTTACATTTATCATTATTAAAGCATCACAATACATCTAGCCATAATTTGTTAAGTCCACGACCATTTATATCGCTATCGGTTTGATATCGGTATTGGATTTTTGGAGTTTGACTATAGACCCTACCCACCGACGTCACAAAACCACGTGCTCGCTGTATGGTTCCGCCCCCTTGTCCGTCATTTTGTCTCTGTATTAGAATTGGTTTCAATTGATTGAGGAATTTAAAATGCATTTCATGGAAGACCCGGTGCTTTCGGATGCCGTAAACTCACTGGATGTGTTGCTTAAAAGGCGTTATGTGGAAAAGCTTCGTTCTATACAGTCGCCAGATCCATATTTGATGCCCAAATCGATGTTTTTCGACCCACTGTCTTCGCCCTGTCTGCCTGACATCTGCTACGCTGATATTTACAACTATCTTGTCCACACAAAATCAGCCTATTCTCACGAAAATTTGAAAAACTTCAAGAGCTTGGAGGCTTATAAATACTTCGTTGCTGGTTGGGTGAAACAGGTCCTCGTCCACGAAAATTCGGCAGGAATCTATCTTGTGCTTGGAAAGGTGAGTTACGAAATTTTCAATTCAAAATCTTTTATTCTCGCTAACATCCACTGTCAAGTCTAATTTATTTCATGTCATTTGTCAATGCAGTTAGGGCTTTTTATGTTTATATGGTTTAGCGATAGCACTCTCACTTCATACATACGTGTACAGTATGTTGTCGGCGATTAGCCTAGCAATGATCTTAATTGTGGTTATTTGTCAGCCCAAAACCCTCTAAGTATATCTTAAATGCATCTTACCGGATATAAAATGACTACTACATAGTCTGTGGTGATTTTTTGGTGCCCAGTTTCCACGTCGAATTGCAGCCGTCCATTTCGCTCTCCTCTTTGGATCCCTCGGAATACGGTAAAACTTCAAGTCTCTCCTTCCATCTTCTCTGTTAGTGCAACCAACAGCCACACACGCCTTCACCATTTTGATTATTAATGTTAAGGAGCAGAAAAACACGCCGTAAATAGGAGGAATGTACGTAGCCGTAACAGGTTAACACTATGTTTTGACGGACAATTGGGCGGTACCATTCAGGAGAGCGGAGTTGTGACGTCACGTGGGTAGGGTCTATATCGTGATATTAAAGAGTATAATCAGACAGCTCTAATGATAATAGCAATAATTCATCAAATCTATTTCCTAGGCATTCAATTGTACTTGTCGCAGCAGCCTATCATGTGTATATACATTATGGCTAATAAGTACAAGCAATCCCAATAGTGAGCCGAAGTGTAACTTGGGGATGTACAGTATGTTTGCTGTTGATTGTATTCCAAAGAAGAAAGTCAAGAAGTGTGGATGCAGGATACAGCTGGCGTCATGTGACTCATTTCAAACTTGTAAGTGGTACACATCACTGGCATCTGTTTCCTGTTTTCATTCTTCTTGATTTCCTGCTCACCTGTTCCACTCGGACCATTTTCCCTTAAAAGGAGACCACGCGTTTGTATTCCAAGACATTTATTAATGGATTTCGATACTACAAAAAATGTCCACTAGGAGTTGTAGTATTTGAGTAGTTTGTCATCAGTGGGTTTTAGGATCTTCTTGTCAGCCATGTTGACCACCCAGCCCGGAGCGAGCCCAAAGAAAATCTGCCGCGTGTCCTTGCGGGCGGCGAGCATGGCGTACATTTGGTCTTTGGAAAGGTCCGGTAGGGTGTAGCCGTACTTTTGCGCCAAAGCGAGGCGAGACCGAGCAACGTCGTCGGGATGCGCCAGGTAGCCGCGGTTGTCGGGGTCCGTGTAGTAGGGCAGCAGGTTCTCGCCGGGCAGCGTGCGTCTGGGGATGGGCTGCCCGCGTTGGAAGAAGGGGACGGGCTTGATGAGGATGCCCAGGCTGATGGGGTCGTAGAAAGAGCATGTTAGGACGCCGCCGTTGCGCTCGATGGCGGCGATGGCCTTCTCAGACGCTCGCTGGACCTCTATGTTCACTTTGGCTGAGAACAAGTCAGCGCCCTGAAAATATAAGTTTGTGAGGGTGCGGCGACATCTGCTGGTGGGATTTTCCATTATATTGAGTCTTGAAAGAAAAGTATTTCAGAGATACTTTGCCATTCTTTGATTATTTTTAAGCTTTAAAAATCTGTATTTTTTTTATTTTTAGTATTAGTATTTTCTATACTGATTCACCGACATCCATTTGAATGCAATTTAACTCCATTTCAACTGGGATGGCTGGTAGTGAGTGGTCATGCTTCACCGCCATTTGCAGTGATAGACGTCCAATCTAATTTGACTAGGGTACTGGCAGCTCCTCCAGTCAAAATTGAACGCTTGGAAGATTGGACACCTATCAGTTTTAAAAATTTGGTGTCAAGGCGTTAACACAATAAAAAAAACATGACATTTTTCTAAAGAAATGCACCTCGTCCACCAGCTGCACGCCGTAATCCCTCTTGAGCGGCTGCACGGTAACGCCACGTCCGTTGACCAGTTGGGTCAGGTCGATGGGTTGACTCGGATCCACTCGGCCCAAGTCGATGAGGTACTGGAGGCGCCGCAGAGACAGCGGTTGGTACTGAGGGCGCCGGCTGAAAGGTGTTTCGGGTAGATTAGACATAATGCCCAAAATATTTCTCGTATTTCCACTATTTGTGGAGAAAAATCGAAGCTTTCCACTTTAACCCATAGAAGTCAAAATGGATTGGACGTCTATCACCGTCAATGGCAGCCAATGCGTTAATAAATCATACCCCCAAACTTTCGGTTAATGTGAAGGACATTGTAATTTGTTATAACTCGTTATGTGTACTGAATTTACAACATACCTGTGTCCTTCATTGTAACCATATTTAGGAATGAGCAGATAGAAAGGGGTCGCTCCGCCTTCGAAGCCGAGCCGAGGCCGGTTGCCCCGCTGTCGCTCGCCCTTGTGTCCTCGACCGCTTCGGTTACCACCGTGCTGGCCCCTGCCCCGACGTCTTTCCTAGGATAAAACGTATTGAAAAGGGGTTACGTTGCTTTACAAATAGTGCAGTCTGTACTATTAGCCTCGCGAGCTAACTAACTAGCCGAAGTTGATGGTGTAGCAACAGTTAGCATTAGCTCGCTAGCCAGTTAGACAGCGTTTAATAGTGTTAAAATGGAACCTTACCCATTTCGTTGCACCAGGCTCCGGCCGTAGGTTGCCCAGAGATATGCGCGGTAAGTTCCGCAAGGCTTCCAGCGCCTTGCCACCGGTTTTGTTGGGGAAAGACATGATTGTTGCAGTCAATGCTTGGACGTTCACATGTCCTAACAAATGTGACAAGGGCACCGGAGTCACGTGACGACAGTCAGCGAGACTTTCTTCGTTTAAACTAACAATACAAATAACATATTTGAAAAATAAATACGCGTCTTAAATAGTTTTTTTTTTTAATGTATGAAAAATAAATTATCTTTAATCGAAAAATTGGTGTAAACGCGTCGCTCTTTTTTATTTGACGTTAGCGTTTTGGAGCAACCAATCACCGCTTTTGTTTTGTATCTTCTCTTCAGGACAGCCAATCAGATAGCCAAAAAGGCGGGACTTTGGAAGCAAATCAATCGCGTAAAATATAAACAAGCATTCAAACAATTAAATGACTGGAGAAATTATTGAAATGTCTAAAAATAAAAGAAAAATGAATAAAAGACATTTTGACGTGTTTAAACTTTTCCTTTACGTTTCGTGAGTTCTCACTGGAGAGGTTGACGTTCAAAAAACCCAAGCACCGCCCTAATTTTGTATTTTGTCCTTCAGGATAGCCAACAAAGAAGAAGGGGAAAAAATTAAGTAAAGTCGGTACATTAAAGTATAATCAGATTTCAAAAGTAATTTAGAACGAGTAAAAAATACATTCAAATCACAGCATTGCATCATGAAATTTTGCTTTGGAGGCGTTGAATCAACCAATCACCGCCTAGAATTTGTGAGCCATCCATAAAATAACCAATCATAATGCTGGAAAGGCGGGACTTCCGGTACCGCCTCTTAATACCGAGTAGTGTGTAGTCTGCTCGTACTGTTGTTTCCCAACAAACAAAACTTCCCCAAAACCCGTTTAACAACGGTTGCCTTTCTTCCTTAAAACACTTTAAAACAACATTTAGCTGTAAAGCAGCTTCTTAACGGGTATTTACCGTTATTGTATGTGCGGTAATAACATGTCGGCGCCTCTACCTGCCATCGTGCCTGCTGCCCGCAAAGCCACCGCGGCGGTGAGTCGTTAATCCCGACTGTCACTATGTAGCACCACCTCCCTTTGTTGGATCGAATTAGCATGAAACTCGATTTAAATGTGTATTTGCTGAGAAAGCAGCTGTCAATTATGCATAGCATTCGGCTAACTGACGTTTGAAAACCTTTGCAGGTAATTTTCCTGCATGGCCTCGGTGACACGGGGTAGGTCACCGTATTTATTTGTATTTTATTCTAACCGCAATATCGATTACACACTTTAAATATGAAGTCATACACATAAAAAGTTTTGTTTTTAATTAAACTTGACTAAATGCATTTCATTTGTTGTTGATTTTTTTGCCAGACATGGCTGGGCAGAAGCCTTTGGTGGCATCAGGATACCACACATCAAGTACATCTGTCCACATGCGTAAGTATTCATAAAAAAAGAACGTATACGTATTACGCAAAATGTAATTTTTTTCTCCATTTCCAATTCACAGTCCTTCCATGCCTGTCACTTTAAATATGCGAATGTCCATGCCTTCCTGGTAAGTGTCTGCATTTCAAAATAAAAATGTATACATTCATAAAATCACATTTATGTTTTTTTTTAAGGTTTGACATTTACGGCTTAAGCCCGGAAGCGGAAGAAGACGAGGCCGGCATCAAGAGAGCGTCAGACAACAGTGAGTCAATTCGTTAAAAATGAGGTCGTAGTTTTGCGTTTGGACATTTACAGACTTCTGATTGATCCTCAGTTAAAGCCATGATAGACCAGGAAGTCAAGAATGGTATTCCATCCCATAGAATCATCCTGGGTGGATTCTCACAGGTAATACAGTACTAACCATAGCAATGTAGAAAGAGGGTTGCGACACTCCTATAGGGATCCATTATACGATTCTACTTCTTGGTAATGGAGCCTCAAATAGTTCCAAATATCGCTTTGATGGGGGCGGACCCCAATAAGATAATCAAACAAGTACTTAGATACATGATTTTATCCATTTTTACCATAAATGTCGCAATTACCACTGTCAGTTCCATCGAACTATTCAGGCCGCCGTGCACTACGTGACCACTCGGGGTGAGATCAGGGTGTTGCAACTGTCCTTCTACATGGCTCTGGTACTAACATTTGGGAGTTTTAATGCTCAAGAGTGATGTGTTGTATTTGGCTTGACCTCAGGGTGGCGCTCTGTCGCTGTACACGGCTCTGACCACCCAGCAGAAGCTGGCCGGGGTGGTCGCCCTTAGTTGCTGGCTTCCTCTGCGCAATGCCTTTCCTCAGGTAGACAAGCAACAAAAATTTTAAAGTGCATATTTCGCTGTATGAAATCCAAAATAATGATAATTTCTACAACTGTGTCAAAATCTGTTATTTTCCATAACAAAAGCAGATCTACAGTATCTAAATTTGATTCATTACAAAAAGAAAAATTGTGCATTATTTAAATGTTTTTCCCCCCTAAGTGTTTTAAATTTAAGGGAAAAAAAAGAGGCATTTATTGTTTTAATTTTTACCCTAAGATATTTATAAATAAAAAGGGGAACTTATTTTCTTCCTATTTTGTTATTTGTAATAAAAACCAAATGTTTAAAAAAACAACAACAACAAAAAGAGAAGGAAAAAATACAAATAAAACTAGGCTTGCAAGCAGGACTGAATGAGCCCTCGCAGTCTGGATTAACTCGGACGGCACACAGCTCAGGCTGGTGGCAGATCGTCCCCCTCGAAACCCGCCTTTTTTGTGTGTGTGGGACCTCTTTTGAATAGTAGGCATGGTTGAAAGAGATGTTTTTGTATATCCTGTGATGAGACATACATTAACACACGTAGGTGAAAATCCCCCAATTGAAGAGGCTCCTACAAATAAAAGGAGGTGCTACTAAGCTGTGCAGCCACACCATTATTCAAAGCCAAAATGAGTCTTGTAATTGGACCGATTCGACCAACTGTGACAAATTTCGTAGCTCTATAAGCTGCCTGAGTCCCCGAAGAGATCTACTTCCTCTTAATGGCGAACAAAGGGTCATCATGGAAACAGACAGAGACGTGGACATGGGCCTTAAAATGTAGTATTACAAAAGGTCAGTAAAGTAAGAATGTAAAATGAGTTACTTTCTTTTGCCATTAGTTGGCGCTGCAGGGTTGATACAAATGAGCCCTACAGGACCCTTCAGGGTACGACTTGCATCAAGCACGAGCAATTTGGCCCAGATATATATTTTGTATCTGCCATGTTACGCCTGTTCAAAATTTGTGGTGAGGCAAAATGGCTTCGGTCATTTTCACTTTCGTGTTTGGACTCATCTGCTTCAACAAAACCTCATTATTTTTCATCAGGCACCTGAACACGTGTCTTAAGGCTCCTTCGATGCAGGTTTGAGGTAAATTTATTTTTTTTCTCTTGGAGGAGGACCCTGTCTAGTAAAAAGTTGGTTTCCTGTTCTCAGCAGGGGGTGCCAGGCTTAATGGGTAATATTCCAACACAGTCGTGTTCAGGCTGGGATACCTCACATACATACCAGATATGAAAAAGATTGAACCTTGGATCAGGGAGTTATATTAGTCATATACTGAATTTGGCGTTTTGCCCAAAAAAAAAAACAAAAAAAAAAGGCCGATTTTGGCATCCCACTCATGTCAGGCCTATGAATGGAAACTCACAATTTTGAAAACTTTTTAGATCTCATATGTCCCATGAACAGACTCACCAATTTTGAGGAGGATCCAAGTAACTCCCTGGCACCAATGTCTCAAATATGCCCCGGTAAATCGATGTAAATTTCACATTCAGTCCAAAATACCCCATTTCCTGTTGGGTTTGGAATATGGGTGCAAGAGATTTTTTGGAGCAGTTTTGCCACCCCCGTATTTTGTTATCTGTAATAGAAACTCTGAGTGCTCCTCTAGTTTATCCGTTATACTTGTTTTAATACAGGCGTCGGCTATCGGAGTCAACAAGGATGTACCGGTACTGCAATGTCACGGTGACGCCGACCCTTTGGTCCCATTGTCCTTCGGCAGTCGCACCGCTGAAAAACTGAAGACCCTTTTGGCCCCCGATAATGTCACCTTCAAGTCCTACTCGGGCCTGCCGCACAGCGCCTGCCCGGAGGTACCGTAAAAGGTAATTTTTTAGCCACTTTTTTCAATTTTAACATCACTTGTTTCCAGGAAATGGTGGACATCAAACGTTTCATCGAGAAGCATCTACCCGCCGTTAGCGATGAATGAACACACGATCCCACCGGAATCTGCTCTGAGGACACTTGACGAGAAAAAAACACGCCTCCACCGATGCGCCGTTTTTTTTTCAGCGATGTGCGGGACTGCTGCACGTGAGGCTCGTCCAGTCCCGTCCCGCAGCGGCGTTACCTTAGCGTGACGTTAGTTGCTTGTTGCAATGCTAAGAAGCCATTTCCTATAACGGAGTAACTAGGGCTGTATTTTAACGCACAATAAATGGCCTATTAAGTGTTTTTTTTTTTTTTTTAAATTAGTGGACGCAAAAACTGCTTACTAGCTGGCTTACTCATTGGCTGCCATTGATGGTAATAGACGTCCAAATCCTGGGAGAACTGACTACACGGGCGTAGGTTTGGTCTCAACATTGGTAGGGACACTATAACAGCATAACCTGCATGTACACTTTTTGCTGGGGACGGGGCATTTTTAAGACCAAACAGATTGGGTGAATGGGGGTCAGGGCTACATTTCTCACGAATATGCTGATGCCTTTCCTGTGTAAAAATGAAAAAAATTTGTTATTTTCATTGGAGAGAGTCATTTTTTCCAAATGGGGGAATTACTCCTTGGTTCATATAAAGGAAATTTACAATTTTTTGTGGGGGTAGGGGTTAAAAATGTCTGCAATGGCTGCAAATCAAAATATTAAATGATATAGAAAATAAATGCATTTTTATTTATGAATATATCCACTTAATGCATGGTTGAATTAACGTTAACAGTAGAAAACAAAAACAGGGACAGTTCTCTTTAAGCACCTTCCTATTCAAGTTTTGCAGGTTAGCAAGTTCACACAGTTTAATGCAGGGGTGTCCAAACTTTTTGCAAAGGGGGCCAGATTTGGTGTGGCAAAAATGTGGGGGGCCGACCTTGGCTGACGCCCTTTACGTAGAACAATATATTTAACCAAATTTTAGCAACCCATTCTGTGTGTCACATATATTATATATATTTTTTAATTAATGATTTCAATCTCGCCATTAGCCTTTTTGGCGTTCTCTTTCGAGTCTCAGGCTCCTGCAAAATACTGCTGCTGTGAAATTGAACTAGCTTTAAGTTGCTTCAATTTCTCGCTGCGTATCTTCCCTGTAATCTGGTCGTACATGGCAGCGTGTCTCGTTTGGTAATATCGCCTCACATTTTGAACTCTTTAAAAACAGTGACTGTCTCTTTGCAAATGAGACATACAGTTGCTGCGTATTTCAGTGAAGAAATAGTCCAATTTCCATCTATCCTTGAAGTGTCGGCCGTCGCAGTCTTTTTTTGTTGATTGTCGCTATTTTAGAAAATTGGAAGTAAAGGGTCACAGTGTTGCTTAGAGTGCTACTGCCTTTTAGTGGGTAAATGAGGAGCAGCGTTTAGTGTGTCAGCTACTTCATATGCTGGTTGCTGTACTGCTGACCAATTTATTAAGTGTGTGTGGGCCAGACGGTATTGATTTTATGACAGAGGCTGGGGGCTGGATGAAATTTGACCAAAGGCCGCATTTGGCCCCCAGGCCGGACTTTGGACATGTCTGGTTTAATGTAATGTTAGGTCTGGTAATTGCCAGACTTTCAGTACCAAAATTAGTGGTGTTTCCCACATTCACAACATTGATGTCTTTTTAAATAACAGTGGCTGCTGCTGCCCCCCCCCCCCCCCCAAAAAAATCCCTCCTCTTCGAAGGGGGCGGAGGAGGCGTTTGAGGGGGGAAAAAATGGACCGACACATGAACAGCTGAATAGGGATAAATGTAAGTCTGAACATAATGAAAATAATAATAATAATAGTAGGGTCTATTCGTTCTTTACGACATATGGAACGACAATCTAAATGACCTATATAACTGAAGTCATACGTATAATGCAAATAAGGTTGCTTAAAAGTTGATGAAGACAATTTGAGCATCCTTAAAAGTTGGGAGTGTTATTTCATTACCTGTGCAAACATACGCCCTTGGCTGACTGAATGAAGCCCACCCTTGTTCAAATGGATTTGGACATCTATCAAGGTCAATGGCAGCTAATGTGTTAAAAATGGTGAATGTCATTTTTAGGATTGAAACCCTCCTGTTTTTTCTGGTTAAAGTGACAAGTTTTGATGCATTGAAAAAAAATGAAATAACGTCATCATTTAACATCAATATTGATTGAAATGGTGAGTGAAAGAGTTTAAATTATTGATGATATTTTGTTTTGGGTCATTAAACACTTTCCCAGGCAAATTGACCCAATTTACAGTTTTTAAAAAATTAGCATGTATTTTTTTAGTTAAAAAAAATACAAGTCAAAATGTCACTATAATACAGTAGATTCAAATGGTAATGCAGATAATCAATGTTTTAAATTTGATGGGTTTTGGACACTTGGAGTATTAAAAAATTAATACCACAACCTGGTCAAAATTGATTTTAGCAACCAATGTAATGGGAGGGTTAAATTATATTTTAGGCAAAAGTAATTATAAAAAAACTTTGCAAAAATTGTCTCATTAAATGACACCACAATCCAAACAACATGATTGTGCTTTTATTTGACTGCTTTCACACAAACGTTTGGCCCTGATACGCAACTAGAACTACAGCGCCGGCCATGTTTTCACGTCTCTTCTCATCGAAAATCACAGTATCGAAATGCATCGACTAGATATATATATATGTATATATTATTATCTGTATACAGTAATTCTTATTTCCAGGTTTGAAAGCTGGAGAGTAGCTGAAAAGCACCAAAGTCGAATGTGGCACATGTCCGAATGTTGTCGAAATGCGCCCTTGTGTAGAAGATCCCAAAGGCACTTTCCATCCTCTAAATTGGTGTCAAATGAAAAGTTGCTATGTTTTTAAGGCTCACGACTGACCTAAAACATAGCGAAATGCAGTGGATGTGCCGGACCCTCCTGGAAACAAGGTAGAAAAGTGCAACGTCAAGCGCAAGGGAGTGTAGAAAAATAGACATTTCCGGGCTAACCGTGCGATTCGGGACGTACGACCGGAAACCCTTCAGCTTGGGACGCATGCGGCTTTGCTTTTCTTTTGTTTTTTAAAGCTAATCGTGAGTCCTCTATGGCTTCTGCGTCGGCGGTGGTTCTTCCAGGCTCTTGAGCAGATCCGTGTAGGCGGCGGAGTTGATGTAGCGAGGGTACGAGTCTCTCTGCATCAGAGTGTAGATCTGTTGCTGGGCGTCGTCGAAGGTGTGCGAGGTGGGATCCAGCATGTTGCGGTTGATCACGTCGCGCACGCGGGAATCCAGGCTAACCTGCAATTAGCAGAAATAATCGTTAGTAACATCATCTGAAGCTTCAGCGTACGAAACTTCTTACTACGTAACGTCTGTTTCTGTCATAGCTGTAGTCGTCATCTGTTGCTTCAGTGTCCACAACATAGTTGTAGTCCCTAAATAATAGTACAGAAAGTCGTAGTACATAATGGCATAGTTGTCGTTGTACAGAGCGACATACAATGGGGCAAATAAGTATTTAGTCAACCACCAATTGTGCAAGTTCTCCTACTTGAAAAGATTAGAGAGGCCTGTAATTGTCAACATGGGTAAACCTCAGCCATGACAGACAGAATGTGGAAAAATAAACCAGAAAATCACATTGTTTGATTTTTAAAGAATTTATTTCCAAATTAGAGTGGAAAATAAGTATTTGGTCACCTACAAACAAGCAAGATTTCTGGCTGTCAAAGAGGTCTAACTTCTAACGAGGTCTAACGAGGCTCCACTCGTTACCTGTATTAATGGCACCTGTTTTAACTCATTATCGGTATAAAAGACACCTGTCCACAAGCTCAGTCAGTCACACTCCAAACTCCACTATTGCCAAGACCAAAGAGCTGTCGAAGGACACCAGAGACAAAATTGTAGACCTGCACCAGGCTGGGAAGACTGAATCTGCAATAGGTAAAACGCTTGGTGTAAAGAAATAAACTGTGGGAACAATTATTAGAAAATGGAAGACATACAAGAACAGTGAGCAAAAATCCCAGAACCACACGGGGGGACCTAGTGAATGACCTACAGAGAGCTGGGACCACAGTAACAAAGGCTACTATCAGTAACACAATGCGCCGCCAGGCACTCAAATCCTGCACTGCCAGACGTGTCCCCCTGCTGAAGAAAGTACACATCCAAGCCCGTCTGCAGTTCGCTAGAGAGCATTTGGATGATCCAGAAGAGGACTGGGAGAATGTGTTATGGTCAGATGAAACCAAAATAGAACTTTTTGGTAGAAACACAGGTTCTCGTCTTTGGAGGAGAAATTGTACTGAATTGCATCGGAAGAACACCATACCCACTGTGAAGCATGGGGGTGGAAACATCATGCTTTGGGGCTGTTTTTCTGCAAAGGGACCAGGACAACTGATCTGTGAAAAGGAAAGAATGAATGAGGCCATGGATCGAGAGATTTTGAGTGAAAATGTCCTTCCAACAGCAAAAGCATTGAAGATGAGACGTGGCTGGGTCTTTTAGCATGACAATGATCCCAAACACACAGCCAGGGCAACAAAGGAGTGGCTTCGTAAGAAGCATTTCAAGGTCCTGGAGTGGCCTAACCAGTCTCCAGATCTCAGCCCCATAGAAAATCTGTGGAGGGAGTTGAAAGTCCGTGTTGCCAACGAGAGCCCCAAAACATCACTGCTCTAGAGGAGATCTGCATGGAGGAATGGGCCAAAATACCAGCAACAGTGTGTGAAAAGCTTGTGAAGAGTCACAGAAAACGTTTGGCCTCCGTTCTTGCCAACAAAGGGTACATAACAAAGTATTGAGATGAACTTTTGGTTTTGACCAAATACTTCTTTTCCACCATGATTTGCAAATAAATTCTTTAAAAATCAAACAATCTGATTTTGTTTTTTTTTTTCACATTCTGTCTCTCATGGTTGAGGTTTACCCATGTTGACAATTACAGGCCTCTCTAATATTTTCAAGTGGGAGAACTTGCACAATTAGTTTGTTGACTAAATACTTATTTGCCCCACTGTAACTCGTAACGTCCAGGATGTCGTAGTCCAGAACCTTGTAGTTCACAACATTCTAGCCGGTAACATTTTATGTCAGTAATGGTGGAGCTCAGAACTTCGTAACATCATAGTTTTTTGGAGTCCTACCAAGACTTTGCCCTCTTCTTGTGTACGAGGTGCCCATGTCAACGGTGGGGACATTGGAAAGGACCATTGGCCGCTTTCTCCGCAGGTGGCTTGGGTTCACTTGATCCCTCAGCAGCATCGCTCTGTATGCCATTCCACCATGCTGCAGCTCCCAATCAGTGGCCTGTCTGAGGAATTTAGAGTTACACGTGCCAGGGAGTTGATGATGTACCGGGACTCCGCCGACAAAAAAGTCACCACAGCAGGAATCGTGGGAAGGAGAGAGGAAGTGGAAGACGCAGGAAGGCGTGGACAGAGGAGAGGCACGACTGCAACACAACATCTTGGTGGGCAATAGGGCTGTCGGCCGGGCAGGGCTTGGCAGCTAGCCCAAGCCCCGCTAGGACAAAGCCACAGGAAAAGAAAAACGTCAGATGGTACAGGATGTGATCAGAGCAGAGTTGGAGGAGGATCGGTGGGTTGAAATGGTAGCTATGTATCAACAAGGCGCCTGGATGAGGTGGGAGCATGCCGAACAGGGAAAAATCCCCTGACCAGAGCTCAGGAGGCTTGAACCACAGCACATCAATTTCCTCATCCAATCAGTGTACGATGTTCTCTCAAGCCCAACTAACTTGCAGCGCTGGGGATTAGCAAACACTGCAGAATGCTTGCTGTGCCAGAAAAGAGCCACCCTAGAGCACATCCTCAGCTGCTGCCCAAAGGCCTTGGGGAAGGGCGGTACAACTGGCGTCACGACCAGGTTCTCAGGGCCTTGGCCGATACACTCGGCACAGCTATTACAAACTGCAGGTACCAGAACACTCCCAAGCAGTCCATCACTTCATCAAAGCTGGGGAAAAGGAGCAACATCAGCCAAATACCTCTGGGGCGCTTCTCACCACCAAACAGAACTGGAAACTCCAAGTCGACCTAGGGAGCTCAAGTTCCCAGAGAACATCTTGGCCACTTTAATCCACCCAGACATGGTGCTAACATCAGAGTCGAAAAAGCAAATGGTCCTGTTCAAGTTTACTGTCCCTTGGGAAGACAAATTGGAAGAGGCCAATGAACGTAAGAAGGCCAAATATGCGGAGTTGGTAACCGAGTGCCGGAGCAATGACTGGAAAGCCTGCTGCCAACCAGTTGAGGTTGGGTGTCAGGGTTTTGCTGGTCAGTCACTATCTCGAACCCTGAAACTCCTTGGAGTGAAAGGGCAACTGTGCCGAAAAGCCATCAAATCAATCTCCGAGGCTGCAGAAAAAGCCTCAAGATGACTCTGGATCTGGAGATGGGATCCTTGAAGTAGCAGGCCAATTGAACACAAGTTCAGGGCTGATCACCCCCGGCTGGGTCGTTGGCACAAGGGTGTCTGATGATCAAAGACCTGGAACACCCTTTGACCTCCGGTTCATTACTGATGATGTGTCCAAGTAGCACCTAGAGGTGTACTTAAGAACTGTAAGGCATAGTCCACAATGTCGTAGTTTGTAATGTAGTCAAAGTTTCTTGTCCAAAACGTCGTAATCCAGAAAGTAATAGATCACAACATTGTAATCACTATTGTTTTAGTCTGGAATGTCACAGTACGAAACAGCATAGTTCAGATTGCTGTAGTCTATAACATCTTAGTTTGTAACATTAATATTTGTAATATCATATTGCAGGGTGTAGTTGATAGTGTTTTAGTCCAGTACGTTGTTGTCCAAAATTTTGTATTCAAGAACATCGTAGTTAGCAATATCGTGGTCTGTAACGTTTTAGTCATACTCCAGAATGTAGTCGTTCGTAACGTTGTAGTCGGTAAAGTTTTAGTCCAGAGTGTCGTAATACAGAAAGTCATAGTTTACAACATCATAATCAGTAATCTTTTAGCCAAAAATGACACAGTCTGTAATGGCCTGGTTCAAAACGTTATAACGTGGTAGTTCACAACATCGTAGTTGCAAATGTTTTATTCCAGAATATCACAGTCCTTAATTGCGTAGTTCAGAATGCCATAAAGTTGTAGTTAGTAACATTAATATTTATAACATAGTGCAGAATGTCATAGTATGTAATGTCGTAGTCGGTAACTTTTTAGTCCAGAACAGTGTAGTCCACTATTTCATAGTCCAGAACGTCATAGTTCACAATATATCGTAGTCGGTAACATTTTAGTCCCGAGAGTTCATAACGTCGTAGTTCGAGATGTCACAGTCCAGAATGTCGTAGTTTTGGCGTCACTGTCGAAAATGTAGGAGTCCAGAACGTCATAGTCCAGAAAGTTGTAGTTCATTATATATTGTAGTCGGTAATGTTTTAGTCGTGAAATTTCCTAACGTCATTGTTCGCAACGTCGTAGTTCAGAATGTCGAAGTTTATAACATTGTTGTTGATAATGCTGAAGTCCAGAATGTCGTACTCCAAAAAGTCGTCGTTCACAATATATCATAGTCGGTAATGTTTTCGTCCTGAAAAATCATAATGTTGTAGTTCATAACGTCATAGTTCAAAATATATCATAGTCAGTAACATTTTAGTCCACAGAGTTCAAAACATCGTTGTTCGAAATAGTAAAGAATGTCGTAGTTTTTTACTTCACTGTCGATAATGTTGGAGTCCAGAACGTTGTACTCTAGAAAGTTGTCGTTCACAATATATTGTTGTCGGTAACGTTTTAGTTGTGGGAGTTCATAACGTCATAATTTAGAATATCGTAGTTTTTTTCATTGTTGCCGATAATGTTGAAGTCCATAATGTCGTAATCCAGAAATTTGTAATTCACAGTATCGTAAATGGTAATATCTAGACCATTGTAGTCAATAACGGTATAATAATAAAATGTATTTAACACTGTAGTTCAGAATGTTGTAGCCCATGACGACCTAGTCCTTAATGTCGTAGTTAGCAACATGAAAGTCCAGAATGTCATAGTTCGTAACATCGTAGTGGCTAATGTTTTGGTCCAGAACGTAAAAACATAATCCGTAACTTCTTTGGAGCTAGCATGCATACCTGAATGAAAAATCAGTCTTTCTTTACCTCCTTCGGGGAGAGGATGGAGATAAAATCCTCGTATATTTGCCGCACTTTCTCCTCCACCACTGTCTTGTTGGTCTCCTTCTTGAGTTCCTCGCAAGCCAGCCAGAACATCATGTTCTCCTCACTGAACTCGGTGCGCAGGAATTGGCGGAAGCAACCGCGCCCCGCCGCGCTTTTCATCACCTTCTCGAATGACGACGTCCAGGACCGAGCGTCTTCCAATGTGGGTTTAGGTCTTTTGGGGAAATTGAGATTAGAGAAAAATCGGATTAGCTAAAACTCGGATTAGATCATTCGTATTCATCCAGCGGTTCTTACGTTTCTTCACAGTTGTTGGCGGCGTCTGTCCTGCGATCGCACGCTGACCTCTGGATTGTCTCGTCCTCGCCTCTAACGGTTAAACTGCAAGGCAGTTAACTCTTTCAGTGCCAGTGACAATGATCGGGTCATTTGTTTAACTTGTAGACGTCCAGTTGGGAGTGGCTAATCGGTGTGAACACAAACCCCCTTTGACGCTGTTCATTTTTTAAAATTTGGCGTGAAAAACACGGGAGAGCTAAGTGAAGCTAATGCAGAGCTAAGCGATGCTAAACAGAGCTAAGCAAAGCTAAACGGTGCTAAATGAAGCTAAGCGACTGATACTCAGTCCGTCATTGTGGAACAGTCCATTGTAGTGCGTGTGTGTGGGAGAGATAATATAAATGCTGCATTCAAATGGCTCTCTTTTTTGTTTTGTTATTTGTTTGTTTGGTATGCTGACATAATTATACATGACGAATAGTTGGGGGTGCTGATGGCTCCGGTGGCCCAAGCTCTTGCTCATTGGGGCAAGGGCAGCTGGTTTGGGGCCCCCTACTGGTTGGGGGCCTAAGGCGATCGCCTACTTCGTCTGAATAGTAGATCCGCCTATGCGTGTGCGTCAGTGTGGCGGGAGTGGAGGGGTCAAGTCATCAGCCAATCAAACGTGCGTTTGAGGGGCAAAAAATGGACCAGCACATTCAGCAAGTGAAAAGGGGTAAATGTAAGTCTGAACATAATGAAAATAGTTCACTTAACAATGGTAGGACGTATTCTATCCATGCAACATATGGGAAGACAATCTACGTTTTTACTATATTATTATATACAGTGGGGCAAATAAGTATTTAGTCAACCACTAATTGTGCAAGTTCTCCCACTTGAAAATATTAGAGAGGCCTGTAATTGTCAACATGGGTAAACCTCAACCATGAGAGACAGAATGTGGAAAAAAAAAAACACAAAATCACATTGTTTGATTTTTAAAGAATTTATTTGCAAATCATGGTGGAAAATAAGTATTTGGTCAATACCAAAAGTTCATCGAAGCCACTTCTTTGTTGCCCTGGCTGTGTGTTTGGGATCATTGTCATGCTGAAAGACCCAGCCACGTCTCATCTTCAATGCCCTTGCTGATGGAAGGAGATTTTCACTCAAAATCTCTCGATACATGGCCCTATTCATTCTTTCTTTTACACAGATCGGTCATCACGGTCCCTTTGCAGAAAAACAGAACCAAAGCATGATGTTTCCACCCCCATGCTTCACAGTGGGTATGGTGTTCTTCGGATGCAATTCAGTATTCTTTCTCCTCCAAACACAAGAACCTGTGTTTCTCCCCAAAAAAGTTCTATTTTGGTTTCATCTGACCATAACACATTCTCCCAGTCCTCTTCTGGATCATCCAAATGCTCTCTAGCGAACCGCAGACAGGCCTGGACGTGTACTTTCTTCAGCAGGGGGATACGTATGGCAGTGCAGGATTTGAGTCCCTGGCGGCGCATTGTGTTACTGATAGTAGCCTTTGTTACTGTGGTCCCAGCTCTCTGTAGGTCATTCACTAGGTCCCCCCGTGTGGTTCTGGGATTTTTGCTCACTGTTCTTGTATGTCTTCCATTTTCTAATAATTGTTCCCACTGTTTATTTCTTTACACCAAGCGTTTTACCTATTGCAGATTCAGTCTTCCCAGCCTGGTGCAGGTCTACAATTTTTTCTCTGGTGTCCTTCGACAGCTCTTTGGTCTTGGCAATAGTGGAGTTTGGAGTGTGACTGACTGAGCTTGTGGACAGGTGTCTTTTATACCGATAATGAGTTAAAACAGGTGCCATTAATACAGGTAACGAGTGGAGCCTCGTTAGAAGAAGTTAGACATCTTTGACAGCCAGAAATCTTGCTTGTTTGTAGGTGACCAAATACTTATTTTCCACTCTAATTTGGAAATAAATTCTTTAAAAATCAAACAATGTGATTTTCTGGGGGGGGGGGTTTCCACATTTTGTCTCTCATGGTTGAGGTTTACCCATGTTGACAATTACAGGCCTCTCTAAACTTTTCAAGAAGGAGAACTTGCACAATTGATGGTTGACCAAATACTTATTTGCCCCACTGTAAATATTAATGTATTACTGAATTCGTTATATAATGCAAATAAGGTTGCTTAAAAGATGGTGGGGACAATTTGAGTATCCTGAAAATTTGGTCATCTTATGTCCCTATTTAAAGCTACGCCCCTGCGCTAAGGCCATAATTATCCAAGTCAATGCCAGCCAATCAATTTTGTTCAATATTACCGTGATAAGCTTATAGCTGAGTACCATTTAAAGGAAAAGTGTGATATTATTAGAAGATAAGACTTGGGAATGTTCCAGTGGGAACGCGGTGTAAATAGCTCGAAGACATGTAATTAAAATGTACCCAGCACCTGACACCAGGTCTAATTGGTTCAGAACGGCCCACTCGGGAACGCGCCAACAATTAAGACACACCTGAGGGGCGAAAAGAGTTACTCTGACCTCCCTAAAGGACGTAAGCGGCGTGTGCTTCGAAAACACGTTCAGCCAAAAGTCGAAACACGTGGATTGATTTCTTTTGTTTGACCTAGTAAGGCAATACTGAGAATATTTACCCCCTTTTTTTTTTTAGAATTTTAAATTATTTTTGTTGGGGAAATTGTAGAAAAATGCTATTCTAAAAGTTTTTTTTTTTTTTTAATATTTTGTTGTAAAAAAAAAACATTTTGAATAAAATACAAAAATATTTGCATAAAAAGTTAAAATGTAATCTATGAAATCAGTTCTAAAGAAATTTAAATAAATTATTAAATTCTAAATAAACGAAGGCATTTCTTAAAAAATATTTAACTGTAAAAATGAAACATTTTGAATAATACAAAACATTCGCCTTTTGAAAAGTTTTTTTTTTTTTTTTTTTTAATTACAATGTGGTAATCTAAACCATTTTGAAATAGAGTGAAGCAATCACGGTTTATTTAAATAAAATAAAATTAACATCAGTAAATGTTATGAGTTTAACAATTATAATGTATACTTTATTTTATGGATTATTTCAATAAGTAAAATATTAAGTTACTTTTGATTTGACTCATTCTGCTTAAACATAAGTGATCCAAAATACTTTTGCGTTTTTACTAATTTGTTATTCGTTGTTTATTATATAGTGTTAATTATACGTATTTTAAATATTGCATTAAATAATTCGCTAATTATTGCTTTTAAATTATTTATATTGGGGAGATTGTAGTAAATGTTTTTTGAATATTTTATTGTAAAAAGGAAACATTTTGAAAAAATTACAAAAATACTTGCAAAAAACAGTACTTTTTAAAAAAAATTTTAATGGAGTAATCTTCTGATTACGCCCTAAATATACTCTCAAAATATTTAATTCCGAATAAATTAAGGCATTTTCAAAATATTTTATTATAAAAATGAAACATTTTAATAAAATACAAAAATATTTGCATAAAAAAACTTTTTTACATATCAAAATGTGGTAATCTACTATATCAAATGAAAGCAATCGTGGATAATTTTAGTAAAATAAATAAAATTAACATCAGTAAATGGTATGACTTTCACAATTATAATGTATACTTTATTTATAAAGTTGGTAGTGTTATGTCCCTACCGTCCCTATGCAAACCTACGCCCTTGGCTGACCCCCACTCACCCGATCTGTTTAGTCTTAGTAATGTCCCTTCCCCATCAAAAATTGTACATGCAGGTTATGCTGTTATATCGTCCCTACTAATGTTGAGACCAAACCTACACCCTTGAATTCTATCATGACTTGCTCTTAACTCATCGTCTGCCATTGACGGTTCGAGACGTCCAATCCCTTTGAAGTGGGAGGGTGGCAGCGAATGAACGTTGTTCATTCGCTGCCACCCTCCCACTTCAAAGGGATTGGACGTCTACTATTGAATATACTCATTTCAATTCACAGTGGACATCTATAATTGCTTCCTCCCATCTGAATGTGGTTTTAAATCTAGTACTACATAAAATACTATTTACATGTACTACCTGTTGTGATGTGCAGCGTGTCCTTACCATGAGCAGCTGCAGCAGCAGCACCAGCAGAAGCAGCAGGCGTTGGAGGCGTTGCCGGGGGCGTTGCCCATCCTGTGGCGGGCGTGGAGGACGCTGGCGGCGGCTTCCTGGTGCACCTGCATCTGCTGCCTCTTGCGCATCTCCAGCCGCTGCGAGCCCGCGAACTGCCAAGAAAAACCAAACCGGACCAACATTAGTCACATCTGCACATCCAATCCCTCCTCCCTTTTTTTCGTGAATGAATGTGCACAATGTGTGATGAGCAGCCTCCTCCTCTTCCTCACTCAGCCTGGCGACAAGCAGCATCCATCTGCCTCTTGCGCGATGGCAGCCAGCATAGTCCTCATTAACATGCACGTTTCCAAATAAAAGGAGTAAATTTGCATTTAAAACGCTGGCATTTGCATTAAAAACGTTCACGCACCGTTGCATGCAAATACAAGTGAACGAGCCTGGCTTTGGATGCTGCGTCTGCACCATAGCATCGTTTGGAAAAATGGACAACAACCATCCGATCTACATTTTAATCTAAAACTTCTCTTGTTGTGGCAAAAAATGCATAAAAATACACAAAATAGCAAGTAAAGCCTTCGTATGTACTCACAGTGTCACCATGAATGCCAGAATGCAGGTGCTGTTTTTGCAACGGGGAGGGGAGAGGAAAGGAGGGGGTGGATGCGCATGCGCACACAGAGGAGCAAGAGGTGCGGTGGCTTTAAGTTTTTTCCCCGCTCTAATATTATTTAATTTTATGACAGTGAAAAAAACCCACTGTGATTTACAAACACTATTTCATGAATGAATATTTACTTTTTATGCCTTCAAATCACGTCCAGCGTGTGCCTTAAAGTTGCAATGCAAAGGATGTCCACCAGAGGGGAGTAAAGTTTTATGTGAAAACATTGTATTTCTAAGTAATTAACTCATTGCCTGTCATTGACTATGATAGGAGTTGAAAATTCATTCAAATTAAACCAATGCATGTCAATTACTTTCTGTAACAGTCTTGTGCTAAATAGAATATGAAATATTAAAAATGCATTTACCGTATTGGCCCGACTCTAAAACGGCCCTGACTCTAAGACGACCCCCTGTTTTTCAAGACTCAAGTTAAAAAATAAGACTTTTTGAACATCAAATTAATTTTTATACAGAAAATAAATACAGTACATCTGAAACAAATTATTATAACAATATATTAGAGAGAAAAAGCATGTTATCTTGCCTCATTCAAATCTTAACATCTAAAGTTTAGATATCTTGGAGCAAAAAACTTTGAGCACCCCTGCTCTTAACAAACTGTTCACACATTCCCATAAAAAATGGCTAAATATGCCTATAAACTAAATTATGAATGCATAAAAAAACATCTCAAACAAAAACTTACCTTATGTTGGTCTTAACAGGGAGAAGTTGGATTCAGCCATGTGAAATGAGGCAGACCAGAGGGCAGTGTATCTAATCAATAAAACTAAATGCAAACACATTATTAAAATAAACCATTTAGGGCTGTCAAACGATTAAAATTTTTAATCGAGTTAATTACAGCTTAAAAATTAATTAATCACAATTAATCACAATTCCAACCATCTAAAAAATGTGCCATATTTTTCTGTAAATTATTGTTGGAATGGAAAGATAAGACACAAGATGGATATATACATTCAACATACGGTACATAAGGACTATTTGTTTATTATAACAATAAATCAACAAGATGGCATTAACATTATTAACATTCTGTTAAAGCGATCCATGGATAGAAAGACTTGTAGTTCTTAAAAGATAAATGTTAGTACAAGTTATAGAAATTTTATATTAAAACCCCTCTTCATGTTTTCGTTTTAATAAAATCTGTAAAATTTTCAATCAAAAAATAAACTATTAGCCCGCCATTGTTGAGGTCAATAATTACTTACACAATGCTCATGGGTGCTGAAGCCTTTAAAATCAGTCGCAACCAAGCGCCAGAGGAGGGCGCCAAACTCCAAAAAACACAACAAGTACACATTTTACTGTGCAGTCATTTTAATCTGTCTGAGCGGGGCATTTGTGCGTTAATTGTGTCATATTTTTTAACGTGATTAATTTAAAAAATTAATTACCGCCAGTTAACGCGATAATTTTGACAGCCCTAATCTGAAATAATGTGCAATCACATTTGTAAATGAATGGCTTCTGGTTTTGGAAATGTAAATAAACCAATCTATTGTGATAAAACAACAAAACTGTAATAACTGCATTAACCATCAAAGTGAAGTCTAACTGTAACTGTTGTAACTGAATACTCGAGTTAATCGATTAATCGTTGCAGCACTAAAAATAATGCAAACTGGTTCATCTTGAGAGTAGCTGAGATCTGTCATGACAGAAGATTGCTTCAATGATATCTGGCACCATCCAGCGTCGTGAATGGGTATAACGTCTAGACCGCGAATATTAGACGACCCCCAATTTTTTAGTGTTATTTCAATGCAAAAAACACCGTCTTATATTCGGGCTAATACGGGTATTCAGTACGACGTGGCAAAATTACTCCATAAAGGTCAAAGCTGTCTACTTCTTGCACTTTCCCAAACGATATTTACTGCTAAGATTAAATTTTCTTTTTTTAATTGACTGTTGATTTACAATCAATTAAACAAATAGACACCACGCAAAAATCAGTATAACATAGCAAAATAGCTAGCAATCTAGCTAACATGTTAACTAGTGCTGCAACGATTGATCAATTAACTTGAGTAATTCGATTAGAAAAAAAGCTTCGAATCAAATTTGGCTGCTTCGAGTATTCGTTTGTTTAGAGTGGCTTTATTATGGTTTGTTTTGAGAGTGTTCACATTTAGTTTTATTGATTTAGGTGGATACACTGCCCTCTTGTGGCAACAGTGAGTATGACATAATTCATTTAACATGGCTGAATCTAGCTACTTCCCATTAAGACAAACATAAGCTAATGCTTTTAATGCATTCGTATTTTAATTCGTAGGTATATTAAGCTGTTATTTGTCGGAATGTGTTTGAATAATTTGTTAAGAGTATTGTGGGGGAAAAAACTGAGCATTTTTTAGTCTTTAAGCTGGCGGACTTTTGTAATGGAAGTTAGCCAACTGTTTATTTTGTTTTACTAACATCATCAGTACAGTATAGCAAAATAGCTAGCAATCTTGCTAATATGTTAAATAGTGCTGCAACGATTAATAAATTAACTCGAAGAACTCTACTAGAAGAAAGCTTCGAATCAAATTTTGCTGGTTCTAGTATTTGTTTAATTAGAACCACGTCATTATGGTTTGTTTTAAAAGTGTTTGCATTTAGTTTAATTGATTTAGGGGGGGATATGTTGCCCTCTATTGGCAATACTGAGTATGACATAATTCATTTAACATGGCTGAATCCAGCTGCTCCCAATTAAGACCAACACAAGCTAATGTTTTTTTTTTTTTTTTTTACGCACTCGTAATTTAGTTCATAGGTATATTTAGCTGTTTTTTGTGGGAACATGTTTTTGAACGATTTGTTAAGATTATTGTTAAAAAAAAATAAAAAATAAAAAAACTTTAGCTTTTTATAGCATTTATGCTAGCGGACATTTGCTATGCAAGTTAGCCAATTGTTCTTTTGTTGTACTTAAATCGTAATTTATTTAATTTTTAATACCGTTTGAGGCGAAGTTCAAGTATTTTTATTTATTTTTAAATGAAAGCGCAACCCTGCATAGTTTGAAGAAACACTCAGAAATTTGGAGTTCACATTTAATGCTCTTTCGAAAGTGCAATCTTAGCAAGCCATTGTTTTACGTCTCCTAAAATTTATTCTACAATGCATTAAATGTTCCTAATCCGATTACACGATTATTCGAATTAACTAGTTGATAGATTAATCGACTACTAAAATAATCGATAGCTGCAGCCCTAATGTTAGCATATCAAATTATAAATTACCAGCTTTTTTCAGCCATCTTGAGGCTTTTTAACCACGCCAAAGTGAAGTAAGGAGTTCCATCTTGACAAAATTTGTGTTTAGCTGCCAACTTTGCATCTTTGGTGCTAAGAAACAACATCTAATTAAGTCAAGTCTTTTTCTTTTTGACTAAAGTAGTGATTAGCTACCATTTTGTGGCTTTGTGGCGCCAAGAAATTATGCTAAAGTGAGTTTCACTTATCTCATTCTAAATATTTATATTTTTCCTACATTTGTAGTTTTCCTGCACAACCACTGTAGCAATTCATGAATATTTGCTACCTGGGTCACAAAACATCAATCCAGCACCAGATTTAATTTCAAGCCACACTAGGCACCTGGCTCTGAAATTGCCTCCCAAAAAGTAATAATATAGGGAAAAAACATCATAAAGACTGTCTCTGTCTTATCACAGTGTTATTTCCAGGCCTTTGGCGTGCGGCCGTTAATAATCCACAACAACTTGTTAGCGTCGACCTCCTAAAATGGACGTCGCTTCCTTTAGCTACGCCGTAAAATATTGTCAAAGGATAGTAGGCTGCGTTTAAAATCCTCTGATAAATCACACTTTCCTCTCTGGTGTGTGTTTGTAGTGCAGTAGCCCCTCTAGTGCGATAACAGTGATAGAAGGCCTGCAAACACGTGCGGCCATCTTGAGTGTGGGCGATACGCCGCTTCTAGTACAGATCCGGCGGAGGTGTGATTGCACGGTCTGTAGCCTTGCTAAGCTTAGACACACACAGTACAGTTCATCAGCCACCTACATGAGTCCTGACTGCACAACAATCTGACAGTGGCTGAAAAATCCTAATAGGAAATCCTAACCTTTGATTGTAACTCTAAAGTCACATTTACACGAATTGGGAGGGGATCTGCAGCGAATACATGTAGGTCCTACTTCAAAAATAACAGCGCTCCAAAATCCGTATCAGCATCATATCAAGCTGAAAGAGGATGAATAACATTAAAAATTAACAAATAGAATGTGAATAGAAAAAAGTTTAGTGCAATCGTGGTCCAAGTCCAAATCAATGTGAAATTGATCAACCCTTCAGAAAAGATGACAAAAAAAACAATAAATTATGCTAAAATGTGGATGCAATGGAAAAATAGAGTATTTCAGTGTAATAGTGGTCCAAATCTAAAAGGCAATGAAATTTAGCAATCAATTAATCAATATGTAATTAATAAATGGTGGATAACATTAAATTGTAGCAGAACATTGATGTTCTAGGTAATATTGTAAATGTTTAAGTCTACAATGATCAAGGTCCAAACATCCATTAGGGATGGGCGGATCGATACCAAAATATCGATATTTCGATCCGGCGCGTTAAGTTTTAGGTATCGATCCCCAAGCAAAAGTATCGATATTTGGAATTGATATACTGTATTATATTTTCTTTGTCTATTTTTTGGGTGTATTTTTGTGCCTGCTGCAGACTTCAAGGTTCACAAGAAAAGGAAACCTACTGACCTAATGCCTTACTTGACCTTATTATTAATTCTTATTATTTAATGTTAATTTATGTTTAATATATAATTTGTTTAATATTTTATCTATTTTTCTGTGAAATATATTTTTCCATATTGTTTTATGTTCCAAACAATTAAATGCTTGATTTATTTTTTGTTGCTATTTATTTTTATTTTGTTAAAGGTCTGTTTGAATTATTTCAAAATCTGTTTGAAAATTGTGTTTGTAGAATAAAATTCAAAAACGGCAAGTGACTATTATTCATTGGATTTGTTTTTAATGGTCTACCATTAAAGGGCGGTAACATGCTACTATTAATTCGTTCTTTAATTAGATCAAAAACATTTAACTTAGGTAGATTAAAATTTGATCAAATACAACTTGTAGCAGGGAAATGTTATGTGCATATGAATTTAAGGGTCGTGGTTAAAGAGCGAGACTGACTAATCAAATTTTGTTGGTGATGGATTGGTTTGTGAGTTTGTGTGGAAACTGCTTTGCTAGTTATTAAAAGCAGCAGTTTTTCCTTTGCAATGCATATTTGACATAAAGAGACTTAATAGTTTTTTAGTGCTTGCTGTAATTGTACATTAGATATCATCAGAATGGCTGAGAACCCTGTAGGGTTGTATATGAACTTCTGGTATCAATATCGAATCGGGATCGCAATATTTGGCCTTGGTATTACTTGGTATCGGATCGAATTCAAAATCATTGGTGTCACCCATCCCTAATTCCATGATGCATCAGTAATTAATCTGATCATTTATAGAGAAGCTGATGGTATCAACTAAATAATATTGAAAATACTTAACAATATTGCACAACACTAATATCTGTTTCAGGCCAACATGCTTACTGGTTTCATTAGAACGTCATCATTTTCTGTTTGCAGGTTACCACTATTGGTACGCTTAGCAACCATAAAGTTCAAATTGTAGATGCTTGGGATTTGTTTTGTCAGCAGACCATTTGCGTTCATGGTGCAAAATGTAAATGAACAATAAATGATTGATAATAATAAATGATAAACTCATTATACAGTATATAACTACTGCGTTGCCAGAAGAAATTGTCACTAAGAAAACTAGAAATGTGATAAAATACACACAAAAAATCTCTGCAAATCGCATCTTGGGCATTACATGTCCGATGATTTGCCTGCCTGTTTTTGTAATGCTTTGGACGCCTCCTAGTGTCTTTTTGGGGTAACTACTTTAAACATGATTTAACTGTGAATCATTCCTTTTATGTAATTATAAACATTTTGGCTCATTTGTATTTATATTATTTAAATATACGGGATATTTATTTTCATAGACTTCAAAGTGTACTGATGGGACACGGGGCCGATAAATAGGGGGCCTGCATTGTTGGCGAGGCCGTCAAAGCTGACCGAGTGGAATCACAGACAAAGAACTTTTTTCGTTGAGAATTCTTGTGAACAAATGCTTAAATCACTGAATTCTTTCTAGATATGGATGTAAAACTGTCTCGATTCTTGGTTAAAAGCAAAAAAAAAGTGCAATAAGCATTTATTTTAAGTAAAAAATGTCGAAGTACAAGGCTAGTCTGTTAGTGAATGTAGCTAGCGGCCGCCTGATGTAAATAGAGCTTTTTCGGTAAAAATTCTTGTGAAGAAACGCTTAAATCCCCAAATTCTTTATAGATATGGACGTAAAACAATCTTGATTCTTGGTTAAAAGCAAAAAAAAACGTGCAGTAAGCATTTATTTTACGTAAATATGTCGAAGTACAATGCTAGGCTGTTAGTTAATGTTGCTAGTGGCCGCCTGATGTAAACAGAGCTTTTCCGGTGAAAATTCATGTGAATAAATGTTTAAATCCCAGTCGCACAGAGTCGTAAGATCATCAGTCAATAAAAAAAATCAGTCTCCCGGTCACCTACAGATGGATTAAACAACATTTCTATTTCCAGCTGCTGTGTGAAGGATGAATAGTAGTAAGGTAATGAATCCAGTTTTGGCTAAACAATAGCATAAGACTGTGTGGCTTGGGTCAGCACTGTGCGAGTGAAAGAGTGAAAGTCGGGCCCATGTTTATTCGGTATATCCTGGAAGCCTCCACTTTTTTCCTCCTCAGACAAAACTTTTTGTCTCTTTTGCTGCTCTGCCATCTTTGCAGAATTCGCACGAAAGAGTTTAACTTTTGGGGCGGGGGAGCACAACATGTTGATGACCCAAAAACGCAGTGTCAGCAATAAAATTAATTCACAAGAATATTTATAATAATAAGTTGACGATGAGCATTTTTTGTTTCCCATCATTCTTGAGGGGAATTCTAAATCAGGCTGCTTAGGCAATACTTTTCGCCAAGATCGTCATACATTGAATTTGGTACGCCCGCCAGTGCCGTGCCAATGTAGTTCCCCCAGTCAAAAATTGTCTCCCCTGGGCGGAGCCATATGGAGGTAGATTTGTGTCTTAATTATTCAATTAAAAAAAAATGTGTTTGGATGCAAAAATAAATTTGAAACTAAAAAAAATGCATGTGAAAGCTATTTTTCTTTGATGAATTTCTAATTATTATTTTTTTATTAAAGTCAAGTTGTTGTTTTTTTTGTTTTTTAATTGAAGCAACTTTTTGATTGAAGTAATGTTGATTTGTGTTTTGGGTCACATTTTGGCTAGGACATTTTTCTCTATTATTCAATCAAAATATAAGTTGCTTAAAAAAATTATAGATATTCAAAAAGATAAATCAATTCAATCAAAAAAAAAAATTTTTTTTTAAATTTCAACCATAGAAAAAAGTTTTTGAATGCGAAAAAATATTTGAGATTTTTCATTGAAAAAGTTTTCTTTGATTGAAGCAATCTTTTTTCTGTTTGGGCCAACTTATGATTAGGACATTTGTGTCTAAATCATTCAATCCCCCCAAAAGTTGCTTCAATCAAAAAACAATATTTTCAATCAAAGAAAAAAATCATTTAAAAAAATATTTTTTTCTCTAATATATATATATATCTTAAATTATATGCAAAGCAAATGACTGTCTAAGGTGCTCGAAGAATAATTTCTTTAATAATAATTAAATAATAATGTCAACCCACTATAAAAATGTTTTTTGTTCATTTCATTCTTTTTTTGTTGCAGTTTTATTGCTTTACAACTATATATATATATATATATATATATATATATATATATATATATATATATATATATATATATTAGGGCTGTCAAATGATTACAATTTTTAATCGAGTTAATTACAGCTTAAAAATTAATTAATTAATCGTAATTAATCGCAATTAATCGCAATTCAAACCATCTATAAGATATGCCATATTTTTCTGTAAATTATTGTTGGAATGGAAAGATAAGACACAAGATGGATATATACATTCAAAATACAGTACATAAGGACTATTTGTTTATTATAACGATGAATCAACAAGACGGCATTAACATTCTGTTAAAGCGATCCATGGATAGAAAGACTTGTAGTTCTTAAAAGAAAAATGTTAGTACAAGTTATAGAAATTTTATATTAAAACCCCTCTTAATGTTTTCGTTTTAATAAAATTTGTAAAATTTTCAATCAAAAAATAAACTAGTAGCCCGCCATTGTTGATGTCAATAATTACTTACACAATGCTCATGGGTGCTGAAGCCTATAAAATCAGTCGCACCCAAGTGCCAGCAGAGGGCGGCAAAACTCCATAAAACACAATTAACAAGCAGTTCACTGTACTGTCATTTAAATCTGTCTGAGCGGGGGGAGTGCGTTAATTGCTTCAAATATTTTAACGTGATTCATTTAAAAAATTAATTAACGCCCGTTAACGCGATAATTTTGACAGCCCTAATTTAAACTCTTTCACTCACCATTACAATCAATATTGATGTTACATGAGGACACGTTTCATTTTTTCAATGCATCAAAACGTGTCACTTTAAACAGAAACATAACAGGAGGGTTTCAATCCTAAAAATGACATTCACCATTTTTAACACATTAGCTGCCATTGACCGTGATAGGTGTCCAAATCCATTTGAACAAGGGTGGGCTTCATTCAGTCAGCCAAGGGCGTATGTTTGCACAGGGATGGTAAGGAATTAACACTACCAACTTTTAAGGATGCTCAAATTGTCTCCATCAACTTTTAAGCAACCTTATTTGCATTATACGTATGACTTCAGTTATATAGGTCATTTAGATTGTCGTTTCAATTTTGACAGCCCTAATATATATATATATATATATATATATATATATATATATATATATATATATATATATATATATATATATATATACACATACATATACATATATAGGAAAGTCAATTACATGCAATGACACTTTTTGGCCTCGGGGGGGGGGCCTGGCCCCTCTGGCTCCCCCTTAAAATCCGCTTATGGTTCACATCAACTTCCGTCTTTATAATGAATGGGGAAAGGGGGAAGTGACGTATGCCGCAAAGCAGTCAGCACATTTGTAGTTTGTTTTTTTTTGTGTGCGTGGCAGGGTCCTGCCACCCTCCTCAAAGTTAATTAGTGCCGGTAAAAGCGATACAGACCCTCTCAAGATATAAAAGAGGTGTCATTCAACTAGTTGTTAGTTGTCTTATTATCATAAATGTTATGAAAATATTTTATAAAGGTTGAAAAGTTACCTAATGTTGCTTTAAGTGCACGACCACATATATCGGTATCGGTTTGATATCAATATCGGATTTTTGGAGTTGGAAAATATTGGGATACCGGTTAAAAAGTCATTATCGGACAACCTTAATTTTTGTGCGTAAGTAGTCCAAGTCCAAACATCAGTCGAACTGATCAAAACTGATGAAAGGCAAGCAATGAATTGAAATCCTAATTTTAAACCCCGTTTATTCCACTAAATCAGGCTTAAAACCCACATCATCTCGTCTCTCAAATCCTCTGCAACAATTCCTTAACAGTCCCAGGGAAAGTGGTGATAATGGCGGGGTTTCATCTTGACTCCTACACAGGCAATCAACCCATCAGGATGGATACAAAATGGTGGAAGGAGACAACGGCTAATTAGACGTCCTGGCGGAATAATGACAAGGTTCCGGGCCACGTGAAACCTTTTTCTTGGAGATAATTGGAGGAGAAGAAGAAACTGTTGTCACATGAAGCTCGTTAATGGAGACGAATGCAAAGCAGACCGTTTTCCCAATTCATTTGCCGTTTAAAGGTGCGATAAATGAAAGTGTGGACCTTCCAGTTTTGTCTGGGTTTTGCTTATGGACAGTTTCTGGAAGTTACAATTTCTAAAAAACTACCATAATCTTATTTTGTGTTGCTTTCCAGGATACATAAATGGCAAAACTGTTTGGCATTTAAAGAAAAAGCTATTGAAACATTTTAGCACTTTCGTATAATTCCTCACAGATCTAATCTGACAATTAATTAACTTTCTTATCGCCCTGCCCCTGTGTGACTCCTTTTTTTGTTAACGCAGCTCCTTTGTTATCGTCAAGCTGTCTGGTCACTTTTATGTGGCTTTTATCAGAATAGTGTGCACACGCGGTGAGTACTGCAGGCCGGATGATAGTGAAAAAGGTGCATTGTTAAACAACGATATTGCCCTTAAATGTAAGAAGAAAAAAAAAAAGTCATTTAAAAATATATGCATATATATGGCAGAAAACACAGACAAGACTGAAAAAGCAGTTTCTGCTCTTGCACCCCTCTTTAAAAGAAACTGCTGTATTTTAAGCCGAAAGAGCGGTTGTGTTTGATAGAACAATAAATCTGTGCGCAATAAACCCCCGAATTATTTTTGTCCATTTTACCCTGGAAACCCCCATTTACAGACGTCGTGCAACCGCTTTTGTTTCAACCTAGCCATAAAAAGAAAGTATGTAATTGTATTTATTATTCCAAATGTCTGTCATTTTTAGCTTAGAATCATCAATTGATGTCTAATATTTCATTGAAAAGAAAAAAAAAAACGACTTTAAAAAATTTCACTTGCATATTTTAAACTTTTAAACAAATAACGTCACAATGAAAAAATAGTGTCTGTAAAATAGTCACGGATATCTACCTCATAACTATCGCTGAATTGCTTTTTTTTTTTTGTTACGGTTGCATTTTCTCCGGTTTGTTAGATGATAAATAATGTGTGCGATTTCTGCATCACGACCCTTGTTGTATTACCATGTTTCACCCATAAAATCCCCCAAAAATCCAGCTGTGGCCATTCTGAGCTGTGTGTTGAAACTCGGTGATACATGCTACATGGAGTTTTTGGAACGAAACAAGGTAAGTCCGCGATAATATCTCGTTAAAGTTATGGCGTCTGTAATTCTGCTCTCGCGTGCTCCAGATAGGGTTTTGCTGTTTAAAAAAAAATTTTTTTTTCAAAAATGGCCTTCTGTTGAAATTTTTTTTCACCCAGAAAATTGAGATTTTAAGCTTTCCAATGATTTATCACACATGCATATCAGACAATTTTGAAATTTGGCCAAATCGTGGGTCTCAGGGCGGAGCTTCAAGTCACCTGAGTGTTTTCCGCCATATACAGTATATACAGTTAGGGCTGTCAATTGATTAAAAAATTTTTATCAAGTTAATCACAGCTTAAAAATTAATTAATCGTAATTAATCGCAATTCAAACCATCTATAAAATATGCCATATTTTTCTGTAAATTATTGTTGGAATGGAAAGATAAGACAAGACTGATATATACATTCAACATACTGTACATACAGTTGTGGTCAAAAGTTTACATACACTTGTTAAGAACATAATGTCATGGCTCTCTTTATTATGGGTAAACAGAAAAAGTGATCAAATCTGCTGGGTCAAAAATATACATACATGGATCTGAAAAAGCGAATCATTGACTTGAACAAGTCAGGAAAGTCACTTGGAGCCATTTCAAAGCAGCTGCAGGTCCCAAGAGCAACAGTGCAAACAATTGTTTGTAAGTATACAGTGCATAGTACTGTTTTGTCACTGCCACGATCAGGAGGAAAACGCAAGCTATCACCTGCTGCTGAGAGAAAATTGGTCAGGAGGGTGAAGATTCAACCGAGAATAACCAAAAAGCAGATCTGCCAAGAATTAGAAGCTGCTGGAACACAGGTGGTGTCAGTGTCCACAGTCAAGCGTGTTTTGCATCTCCATGGACTGAGAGGCTGCCGTGCAAGAAGGAAGCCCTTGCTCCAAAAGTGGCACCTTAAGGCTCAACTGAAGTTTGCTGCTGATCACATGGACAAAGATAAGACCTTCTGGAGGAAAGTTCTGTGGTCAGACGAAACAAAAATCGAGCTGTTTGGCCACAATGCCCAGCAATATGTTTGGAGGAGAAAAGGTGAGGCCTTTAACCCCAAGTACACCATGCCTACCGTCAAGCACGGTGGTGGTAGTATTATGCTGTGGGGCTGTTTTTGCTGCCAATGGAACTGGTGCTTTATAGAGAGTAAATGGGATAATGAAGAAGGAGGATTACCTTCAGATTCTTCAAGATAACCTAACGTCATCAGCCCGAAGATTGGGTCTTGGGCGCAGTTGGGTGTTCCAACAGGACAATGACCCCAAACACACATCAAAAGGGGTCATGGAATGGCTAAATCAGGCTAGAATTAAGGTTTTCGAATGGCCTTCCCAAAATCCTGACTTAAACCCCATTGAGAACTTGTGGACAATGCTGAAGAAACAAGTCCATGTCAGAAAGCCATCAAATTTAACTGAATTGCACCAATTCTGACAAGAGGAGTGGTCAAAGATTCAACCACAAGCTTGCCAGAAGCTTGTGGATGGCTCCCAAAAGCGCCTAATTGAAGTGAAAATAGCCAAGGGGCATGTTACCAAATATTAGCGCTGCTGTATGTATAATTTTGACCCAGCAGATTTGATCACTTTTTTCTGTTCACCCATAATAAAGTCATAAAAGAACCAAACTTCATGAATGTTTTTTTGTGACAAAGAAGTATCTGTTCCAATCACTCTATCGGAGAAAAATCAGAGTTGTAGAAATAACTGGAAACTCAAGAGAGCCATGACATTATGTTCTTCACAAGTGTATGGAAACTTTTGACCACAACTGTAAGTACTGTATTTGTTTATTATAAC
This sequence comes from Corythoichthys intestinalis, assembly GCF_030265065.1. Lineage (NCBI taxonomy): Eukaryota > Metazoa > Chordata > Actinopteri > Syngnathiformes > Syngnathidae > Corythoichthys > Corythoichthys intestinalis. The sequence goes on along the minus strand of NC_080414.1, from coordinate 15,108,953 downwards.
AATAAATCAACAAGATGGCATTAACATTCTGTTAAAGCGATCCATGGATAGAAAGACTTGTAGTTCTTAAAAGATAAATGTTAGTACAAGTTATAGAAATGTTATATTAAAACCCCTCTTAATGTTTTCGTTTTAATAAAATATGTAAAATTTTCAACCAAAAAATAAACTAGTAGCTCGCTATTGTTGATGTCAATAATTACACAATGCTAATGGTGGTTAAACCGATAAAATCAGTCGCACCCAAGCGCCAGCAGAGGGTGACAAAACACCAAAAAACACAAGTAACAAGTGAACATGAAACCGTGCTGTCATTTTAATCTGTTTGAGCGGGGCATGTGTGTTAATTGCGTCAAATATTTTAACGTGATTAATCAAAAAAATTAATTACCGCCCGTTAACGCGATAATTTTGAAAGCCCTATTATAAATATAAATAAATAAATATATACATTAGGGCTGTATTAGGATCATATAAGCACAACATTACAACGTAGGCGTCAGCCCGAGACGTCGTGCAGCCATATTGAACTGGCAAGAAAACAATAAACCATGTCGCAAAGCGACCACAAGAGTTCGCTGTTAGACAGCACAAAAAGCCTTGCTGTAAAGCTTAACAAAAGGCAGAATACTGTCTGAGCGGGACATGTGCGTTAATTGCGTCAAATATTTTAACGTGATTAATTTAAAACATTAATTACCGCGCGTTAATGCGATAATTTTGACTGCCCTAATATTTTTTTTATTTTAAAGTGCCTCTTAAGATGACGTGTGTTTTTGGTGTTAATTTATTTTTATCTAATAAATTTCCCCCCAAAATGGAGTGTTGCGTAAATTTTTTTTTCCTTTTCATTACACATAGCTGCCGTGCAGTGCTGTCTAACAGCGAACACTTGTGGTCGCTTTGCGACATGGTTTATTGTTTTCTTGCCAGTTCAATATGGCTGCACGACGTCTCGGGCTGACGCCTACGTTGTAATGTTGTGCTTATATGATCCTTGGACAAGATTTGTCCCTAAGTATGGTTGTTGTAAAGAATGTACATATTATGTTAGTAAGCGAAATGTTATATTTTTTGTATGAGACGCTTTTTGTTTATGTTTAGTGAACCTGTATAGCATGCTAAGCTAACGTTGTTGCTAATGCAATGCTTGTGTACTTTTGTTTTGTAGTTTTACGACGGTCTAAAGAGGACAATGGTTTGAGGCTATTTTATTAATAAATCAGATGAAAAAGGAAGAAGTCTGATTATTAAGGCGTTGTTCACTAGCTGTCTAGCTTTGGAAAAAGTAGACGCTTCGGAGTGAGGACAGCATAGACAGATTTAAATGACAGTAAAGTGAAATGCCCACTACAGTCCTTATGTACCGTATGTTGAATGTATATATCCATCTTGTGTCTTATCTTTCCATTCCAACAATTTATTTTACAGAATATATATATAATTTACAGAAAAATATGGCATATTTTATGATGGTTTGAATTGCGATTAATTGTGATTAATTACGATTAATTAATTTTTAAGCTGTAATTAACTCGATTAAAAATTTTAATCGTTTGACAGCCCTAATATATATGTATATATGCAAAACCGTTTCCAACTATATTAAGTACTTCTGCGATAGATTTTAACCACATGTAAGGATCTTTAACACTAAATATTCAACTACAGTATAGTATCACATTTCTCTTTTTTTTTTTTCAAGAATATAATGTATGTCTAATGTATTTACTAATTCTGTGATATTCTTTATAAATGGCGTTAACAAATGTGATAATATGAGAAATATGAGAAAAATCATTGAATTCCGCCGAGAGAAAAAAATGACAGAAATGAAGCATTATTTGTCTAAAGAGCATGAGTGCCCTCTATTGGAGAAAATAGTTCCAAGTTTGAATAGTGAATCATTCCTTCATAGTTACTGAAATGAAATTAAAAGGATCATATCTCTGGTTTTCCGTGGTCAATTGGTGCCAAATAAAAACTGGGAGAGAGTTTTAAATCTGCGCTTTTGAGTCATGTTGAGGGCAGCACTCTATGTCAAATACTTCATTTTTTACTGAGCTTTAAAGACACCACGTGATTGAACAGGATGGCGCGATCACAGAACGGCAACCTTATGTTTGATTGGTATAATGGAGTCATGTGATTATTGCCCCGACGTCTCATTGGTGAAATTGGTAGAGCTACTCTTGGCGTCGCTAGCAAAAAAATAATAAATTTATGTATGTAGAATAAAGAGGAAAAATGTAACGACTTGTATAGCGGAGTGTGAGTAGCGTTTTTTCTTCACAAATCTACTCAAGTAAAAGTAAAAAGTATGGCTAAGTAAAACTACTCCTAGAAGTACATTTTTCTCAGAAAGTTACTCAAAAAAATGTAACTGACTACATGTAACGCGTTACTACCCACCTCTGGTTGTATATGAGATAATCATAACCTGCAGCACAAAGATTCTCCTGCTGAATTATTCACAGCACGAGTGCAGAAAAATGTGAGTGTCTCGAGCTTTTAATACTTTCGTGTTATCCACAAAGTCTCCTTTTTTTCCCCCCACGTAGAAACCTTCATCGTCAACCTTGGTCGTTAGGATACGTGCGTGTTTTGCCGCAGCGTGATAATAAGCTACGCATTGATGTCAGAAGGGAAGAAAAAAGGCAATCCCGTGTGGCTTATTCTTTGAAGTCACAACAAAAGAAGAAAAAAAAGAACGACTCTCGGGATTCACTATGGACTCTTTCATTCTTTTACGTCAGCTTGATTCATTTTTAAAGAGAATTTTATGCAGAAGTCCGGCAAAATCGCCAGATTTTCACACAGAGACCAGTAAAGGCTAGATCTTTTTAGCATGTCCTCCCACGTTTGCCGTGATGGAAAGGCGCATCAAAGGCCCACCCACGGCAAACGTCGGCATCGATTTAGCATCGCTGAGTCGGCATTTCAGCCAATGGACGCTTGCTCCGATTTCCCGCTCGGTTATAGATCATCAACACGCACAGAGCTGAGACAGGCATATGAATTTTAATTGCGTTTTTTTCCCCACGTAATCAATGTACTTTATTTAAAATGTCTCAATTTGAATCTTCGAGTCAAAGAAACGAGGGCACGTGGCGACTGATTTTACAACGTCGACCTCTGCGCGACCTTTGCTTTTTATTCAGGAGTTTCGCTGCAGAGGAAACAAGAAGATCAATGTGAGGCTGCGTTGGAAGTGTCAAGCACGATTTGTCAATAACTGCGTGTGGTTGTGATGCTGAAACGGCCGATTTGGGAACAGGAAATGATCAATAGATGACGCCTGGCTTTGATTTTTTTTAAAAGACCTTTTGCATTTTCGTGGACTCTGCACTTTTGTTTGAGTCTTTTTTACCGTAAATTTCCCATTATAGAAGTCCCGCAAGTGTGTTAAGAGCTAATCTGAAACCACAAAAGAACCTCATTAAAAACCAGGTTGCAACAATTACGAAGTTGACTCGTTAGCTTGTAGCTGAGAGAGTCCTCTTATGGGCCGTTTACATGGTGATTCTTCGAGAATACGAAAAATTTCAAATTTGCATTTATATGGTTCCGTCTCCATTCGAACAATGTTGCAATTCAGCGTGAAAACAATGTAGTACTCATGCCAGGCCTTAGGGGGCAGTGCAGATTTACAAGGCAACACCCAATGTTGCACTTTCACCCCAACAACCTCCTCTACTCGGAAGACAACATACCCGCCCACTCCAAGCAATGGCATTTTTCTTTTGCTCCAAAAGGCACGAAAATGGAAAGATTCAACATATGGCAGAAAACACTCAGGTGACTTGAAGTTCCGTTCGGAAACCCCAATTTGGCCAAATTTCAAAATTGTCCAATATGCATGTGTGATATATCATTTGAAAAAATTAAAATCTCAATTTTCTAGGGAAAAAATTTTTTAGACAGGAGAGCATTTAAAAAAAAAAAAAAAATTTTTAAACAGCAAAACCCTAACTGAAAGTGAGAGCACGCGAGAGCAGAATTACAGACGCCATGACTTTAACGAGATATTATCGCGTACTTACCTTGTTTCGATCCAAAAACTCCATGTCGCATGTATCACTGAGTGTCAAGACACAGCTGTGAATGGCCACAGCTGGATTTTTGGGAGATTTTATGGGTGAAACATGGTGATATAACAAGGGTCGCGATGCAGAAATCGCAGACATCTAGGAGTGGTTGAGATTTTCTTTTACATATAGTTTCCCTTTTAAACGTTTTTTTTCTATTTTTCTTTGTTTGGGTCGATTATTTATCATTTAACATATCGGGGAAAATACGAGAGTAACAAAAAAATACAATTTGTAAAGATGACCCGATCGACGATCGATCGGGTCCGATCACGTCATTTTCAAAGTATCGGAATTGGCAAAAAAATATCGGATATGCCTTTTTTTAATATATATATATTTTTTAATTAAATCGTTTTCTAATTTTATTTCACGTGACAGACAAAATATCTCACACTCATCCAGAGTCTTTAGTTTTGGCTTAAAGTAGGACTGTCAAATTTATCCCGTTAACGGCGGTAATTACTTTTTTAAAAATTAATCATGTTAAAATATTTAATGCAATTAACGCATGCGCTGCACGACCCACTCACGCATTGTCGCGTTCAATCTATAAAGGCGCCATTTTACCTATATATAGAGCTAAAAGGCAGTGTAAAATGAGTAGAGTGAATTTAGGCAGTCATTGGAGCCTTTATTTAATTGGCTAAAGCCTTAAAAACTCCCACTCAACAATTAAAAATATCCTGGGAAGCAATGTGGGGAAGAAAGGTAGTAGTTGATCTTTATCTTTACACCCTATGTTATTTCCCAACACAGAGAAGATACTGTATATCAATTGGTGCCACTACACACAGTCATGGTTGCACTTCCCATCATGCATTTGGGCAGAAGTTAAATGGCTACAGTATCATTTACTGAAAGCTCAACAAATACACTAGATGGCAATATTAGTCACAATATACAAAGTCACATTTATCCTTTAAGAATTACAAGTCTTTCTATCCGTAGATCCCTCTCACAGAAAGAATGTTAATAATGTAAATGCCATCTTAAGGATTTATTGTCATAATAAACAAATACAGTACTTATGTACTGTATGTTGAATGTATATATCCGTCCGAGTTTTATTCATTTTTTTCTTAATGCATTGCCAAAATGTATATGACCGGGAAAAATTATTGGGAATGATTGGAATTGAATCGGGAGCAAAAAAAAAAAGCAATCGGATCAGGAAATATCGGGATCGGCAGATACTCAAACTAAAACGATCGGGATCGGATCGGGAGCAAAAAAACATCATCGGAACAACCCTACTATTTAGCGATAGTTATGAAGTTGATATCCGTGACTTTTTTACAGACGCCATTTTTTTTCATTGTGACATAATTTGTTTAAAAGTTCAAAATATGCGAGCGAATAATTTTTTAAAGTCATTTTTTGTTTTTAAACTAAATATTAGACATTAATTAATGATTCTCAGCTAAAAATGACAGACATTTTGAATAATATAATTCTTTTTATGGCTGGGTTGAAACAAAAGCGGTTGCGCGTCGTCTGTAAAAGGGGGTTTCCAGGGTAAAACGAGCAAATTAAAAATAATTTGGGGGCTTAATGCTCCATGAATCTGCATTTGCAGCATAAAGACATATTGTTCTATCAAACACAGCAGTTGCTTTGGCTTAAAGTACAGCAGTTTCTTTGAAAGAGGAGTGCAAGAGCAGAAACTGCTTTTTCGTTTTCTGCCATATTTAAATGAAAAATATTATAAAAACAGTAAATTAAAGCCGACGTTCCGCAATATTTGGTGTTTTTAATGTTTAGAAGCACCGCTGCGCACGCCCAATGTGACGTGTGCGAGTGCTGACGTTATCGGCGTGGGAGCTTTCTATTGATATGGATGCGGAGCAAGTCCCCCCAAGCCCACGCAATCGAATCCTTCCACTTTGGAGCCCGGATTCAATGGTTTGCGTCTTTGCCTTCTGTTTTCGCCGACACCATATGAAAGCGAGGCCATTCCGCAACACAGTCATTGCGTCTTGGTGGCGCAGAGTCACCATGTAAACTGCCCCTTACAATCCTATTAGTGCTTAATGAACTTGGCGCTAGAGGCAGTCAGCGCTAGGCGTAGCATAGCAGCTCTGTTGTAGCACTATGTGGATGTCTGCATTAGCCTGTTCTTCTGTAATGGCACCGAGCATAAAATCCCCATAATACCTAATGAACTCAGCGGGCAGCGTGCTAGCATAGCAACTTTGTCATAGCAAACTGTTAATGTCTTTTTTTTAAAATCTGTCTAAAGACCTATGGTTATTCTTAAATCGTGCTACTGTAGTGGCATCAAGAGTTTTCTCTTGAAAACAAGCCAGCATGTACCTGTAAATAACTAATAACGTAATAAAGTGTAGCAACAAAGCTAAATGTACATTTACAATTTCTCCAAGTCTTTTGCAGACAATGTAAGGGTCTTTTTTACCTCTCTGAGTATTCTGCGCTGAACTTTAGTCGTCATCTTTGGTGGACGGCCACTCCTTGGGAGAGAAGCAACAGTGCCAAATTCTCTCCATTTGTAGACAACTTCTCTGACTGTCGATTAATGAACATCGACTTTAAGAAATGGTTTGTATCCTTTCTCAGCTTTGTATAAATCAAAAACCCTTGATCGCAGGTCTTCAGACAGCTCTTTTGAGCTAGCCATGATGCACATCAGACAATGCTTCTCATCAAGACAGTTCTTACCAGGTGTGTGTTTTATAGTGGGCAGGGCAGCTTTAAACGACTCATCAGTGATTGGGCACACACCTGACTTAAAATGTTTGGTAAAAATTGGTTTCAATTGCTCTTTAAGTCTCCTTAGGCAGAGGGTTCACTTACCGTATTGGCCCGAATATAAGACGGTGTTTTTTGCATTGAAATAAGACTAAAAAGTGGGAGTCATCTTATATTCGGGGTCTAGACATTATTCCCATTCACGACGCTAGATGGCGCCAGATATCATTGAAGCGATGTTCTGTCATGACAGATCTCAGCTCCTCTCAAGTTTAACCAATTTGCATTATTTTATTGCAATGTTTTTCCTTATTCAGATTTCTTTCAAGACTATAGTTAGTTAGACCTCACTTTGATGGTTAATGCAGTTATTGCAATTTTGTTGTTTTATCACAATAGATTGGTTTATTTACATTTCAAAAACCAGAAGCCATTCATTTACGAATGTGATTGCACTTTAGTTTACATATTTAAATGTTCAGATATTTAGATTTGAATGAGGCAAAATAACATGCTTTTTCTTTCAAATATATTGTTATAATCATTTGTTTCAGATGTACTTAATTATTTTCCGGAAAAAAAAAAATTGGTGTTCAAAAAGTCTTTTTTCAAACTTGAGTCTTGAAAAAGAGGGTGTCGTCTTATAATCAGGGCCGTCTTATATTCGAACCAATACGGTACTTATTTTTCTCCCTTCTGTCATTGTTTGCATGCTATTGTCATGAAAACTAGGGCTGTCAAACGATTAAAATTTTCAATCGAGTTAATCACAGCTTAAAAATTAATTAATCGTAATTAATCGCAATCAATCACAATTCAAACCATCTCTAAAATATGCCATATTTTTCTGTAAATTATTGTTGGAATGGATATATAAGACAAGACGGATATATACATTCAACATACTGTACATAAGTACTGTATTTGTTTATTATAACAATAAATCCACAAGACGGCATTAACATTAACATTCTTTCTGTGAAAGGGATCCACGGATAGAAAGACTTGTAATTCTTAAAAGATAAATGTGAGTACAAGTTATAGTAATTTTGATAGTTTGTATATTGTGACTAAATATTCCCATCTAGTGTATTTGTTGAGCTAAACTTAATGTTTGAATAGAGTATTATTTTGCATAGCTATTTTGATTGGGAATGCCAGATCTCTTTGCATTGAGTGCTTTTCTTTTTGTGAACATTATTTTATTTTTGAGAGTTAGGAATATTATTTTTGTTAAGCTTTCACTAAATGATACTGTAGCGACTTAAATGTTCTTAACTGCGCAAATGCATGATGGGAATTTGAGCAACCATGGGTCACAGTGGTTGCTGCAAATGGTATATCTTCTCTGCGTTGAGCACAATACATGGTGATAAGACAAAGATCATCTCCAGATATTCTTCAGCATGTCGCCTGCCACATTAGTTATAACAGTTGTGAAAGAGATGCCACCGCTTATTCCATTAAATAGCATGACTCTAATAAATGCCTGCGTTACCAATTCGCCCTTCTTGGTAATTGGCGGTGCTATGGACCGGCGATTCATGTTGGCTCATTGTCGTCGATTGGCTCGGTTCGTCCGATTTCCTCCAAAGGAAGACGGCGGCCTACACATAAACACCGAGAGGCGTTGGATGGCTTTATGTGGGTACTTTTATTAACAAAACAAAAGCATGTGGGGGGCGCAGCACTTGAGCCTGCGCTAACTGCGCACTTTCTCTACTCTGTCGCTTTCTCTCTCGCTCGACCACTTTCTTCTTCACTGCTTAATCTCACAACGCCAGTCACATTGAAATTAACAGCGGCACCCGCTAACACCTGCGTCCACTCCACTTGCTTGTCTCTGCCCTTAGCTCTCAATATACTTCAAACGGCGCCATTGTAGTCTGTTCGCGGCAATGCTTGAGTGGTTCATTCCACGCATGCGTTAATTGCATAAAATATTTTCATGTGATTAATTTTAAAAATTAATTACCGCCCGTTAACGCGTTAATTTTGACAGCCCTAATAAAAACATCAAAACCTATAAATATGTCGGTGGAATTAGTTAAAGCAGACACTTTATTTTCATCTGTGTGATTTTGACAAAGGTCAGATCAAACTTGATGGTGATTTTATGCAGTAATATGAGAAATTCCAAAAGGTTCAGATTAGGGTTGTTCCGATCATGTTTTTTTGCTCCGGATCCGATCCCGATCGTTTTAGTTTGAGTATCTGCCGATCCCGGTATTTCCCGATCCGATTGCTTTTTTTTGCTCCCGATTCAATTCCAATCATTCCCGATAATTTTTCCCGATCATATACATTTTGACAATGCATTAAGAAAAAAATGAATAAAACTCGAACGAATATATACATTCAACATACAGTACATAAGTACTGTATTTGTTTATTATGACAATAAATCCTAAAGATGGCATTTACATTATTAACATTCTTTCTGTGAGAGGGATCCACGGATAGAAAGACTTGTAATTCTTAAAGGATAAATGTGACTTTGTATATTGTGACTAAATATTGCCATCTAGTGTATTTGTTGAGCTTTCATTAAATGATACTGTAGCCATGTCCAAATGCATGATGGGAAGTGGAACCCTGACTGTGCGTAGTGGTACCAATTGATATATCTTCTGTGCGTTGGGAAATGACATAAGGTGTTCAGAAAAAGATCAATTACTACCTTTCTTCCCCACATTGCTTCCCACAATATTTCTGATCGTAGGGAGAGGGATTGTGAGGCTTTAGCCAATTAAAAAAATGCTCCAAAGGCTGCCAAAATTCACTCTACTCAATTTACGCTGCCTTTAAGCTCTATATATAGATAAAGCGGCGCCATTACAGATTGAATGTGACAATGCGCGAATGGGTCGTGCAGCACATGCGTTAATTGCGTTAAATATTTAAACTTGATAAATTATTTAAAAAATTAATTACTGCCGTTAACGGGATAAATTTGATAACCCTACCTTAAGCCTAAACTAAAGACTCTGGATGAGTGTAACATATTATGTCTGTAATGTTAAATACAATTAGAAAACGATTTAATAAAAAAATATATATATTAAAAAAAGGCATGTCCGATATTTTTTTGCCGATTCCGATACTTTGAAAATGACGTGATCGGACCCGATCGATCGGCATCAATCGGGACATCTCTAGTTCAGATACTTTTTAATCCCACTGTACATTATTACTGTACATGCCTATGCTCTTTATGAACATAGTGGTACTATCGTTAGCTAATGATATTTATTCATGGACACCATGTGGCAAGCCTAATAACTGAGGAGAAAGCGAAAGGAAGGTCAGTCAAAAGGTGATTAGGCGGGGTAAAGCGTACATAATTCAGCAATGTGAGGTTAGGAACCCAGTATTATGTAAATCAACTGTAAGTGTGTATACTGTTTGACATCCTATTCTATGTTACCTGATCACTCACTAATCCTTGCAAAAAAATACGCAGTTTAACAGTTGAGTTTTGGGGAAATGAGTTTTCATGTAATAGAGCACAACCAACAGCCGGATTTTCACTTCCACGCTTGATTTACAGATCTTACAAGTCACCATTGCACTACAGTCACCTTCCAAATTATTAATCGATTTCATATTGTTTCAAACTACCACAGTGAGCCCACAATGTTATTGTTTGCTCTCTCAAGTGTATTTTTTGGAGCTGTTTTCCAAGATATGGCTACATTTGCTCTTTAAATCAAATTGTGTTGCTCGGGATCATTTAATTTCCACTCCACAGAAGTTTCAACCTCGCATACATTATGTAAACATTAACGATCCCTTGGAGGAAAATCCATTAAAGCGCTCTAAGATGAAACATTGCCACAGGCGATGGATGATTTGACTCGTAATGTGTTCAAAGTTTTCAAACAAAATTATGTTTTTGTGACTTGCAAGCACCTCGCAATGGTCAAAGATGGTGTTTTATTTTTCTAAAGTCATGTGACTCTGGTCATCCACCTCTGATAAAGGTAGTCAAAATAAGAATCAAGGAAAAAATCCAACATTGTTCTTTGTCTAAATTGAGCAATTGAAAAATCCATTTTCTTGTTTTTATGTCAAGGTAGACAAGATGGAGACATTACAGTACATTAGCTGTGCTCATTTCAAATGGCGCGAACCACTTACAAGTATTCCCGACATCCTGCGGCGGTGACAAGCGCGTCCCCTCTACTTATGTGGTTTTGGGGCTTTTAAGGAGGTGCTGAAAGGCCGTGATAAAGGTACTCTAACAGGCACGTGTAAAATGTAGAGTGCCTGAGGAGGAAGTGAAATTGCACTTTTGCATAAAATTGCCCTTCTCTCTTTGAAACGAAATTGTCTTGGAAGGAAATTACATTTTATGTTTTACTTCATAGATAAGGTTGACTCACTGGCTGCCTGTGATGGTGCGATACATTCGATCCATTTTGACTGGGAGTGCTGAAATATGGACTAATTTGACTGATGTTTTGAATTGGACTACTACTTCAGTTTTTTTTTCCCTCCATCTTTGAATGAATGAATGAATTTATTGTCATTGTCATCATCATCATAATCATTGACAGTTTCAGAGTGTGGAATTTGCCCGAAAGAAAGACGATGACAGACAAAGGAAAGACGGGAAAAAGCAAAAGCTTATCGATACGCGTCCCCCACAGCCCGGGACGCACAGTCAAGCATGTTTGTGTTACAGTCCAGTTATTATCAGGGTTTTTTTTTTTTTTTCACATATCATTCAAAAGTCATTGATTGCCTTGGAATTTCACATATTGTCAATTTGAGTGGGTTCATTGTATCAGTTGATGTCCAAGTTGGTGTAGGGAGTTTAGCTTATTTCAATATTTCTTAAACTTCTCCTCGCAGGCCCTGTCCTTGGGAGATAAAACTCATACAGCGCTGTTTTCTTTTTGCAAGCGTTGATAAGCGTCTTGGTCATCCAAGGTTTGTTTTGCATTCTTTGTCTCGTGATAAAGCACCCATAAACCGCATTCACATTGTTTGCATTGTACTTGTTATTGAAGCTCTGTAGATATTCGTCAATGCTTTCAAAATTTTTGTATAGACTCCTGGCGTTGAAGTGGATTTGTTTCAGCTTACCGTCCACATCCATGGAATTGTAGTATTGTTCCGCTGTGTAGTACTTACAGTTGTTTGAAATGTTATTGTAAAAGTTGAGGTCAGGATCAAGATTATCAGTTGGGTCATCATGGTACTCATCAATCTGGTCATCCAAAAGGTGGTAACAGGTGTCATCAATAATTTTCGAATGAGGTCAGCTCTTCCAGGCTTCTCACGACTCTTATCTTCATGTCTTGTGACTTGACAAGGATTTTGCAATCAGAGACCCAGGTGCTGGCAATTTTCCCCTCTTTTTTGAGCTGACGTGCTTTTCTCGCTATGTGGGCATTTCGGCGAGTCAAGTTGTCATTCAGAAAAATCTTCGTTCCTTTCAGGCGGTGGCGCTGGTCAAGCAGGGCAACCTTGCTCTTGTGGTCTGCCAACTTCACGACCACCGTCGCCGGTCCTCTCCCCCCAGTTGGGAGCAGAAAGCAGTGACGGATGTCCAGCGGGTCCACCTTTATTCCAAATTCATGCAGCTTGGCAATTGCCTGTTGAGCCACAGGTAGGCTAGCGGCCTCGGCATATGATCTCGGCGTCAGTTGTAATCCAGATATGATGAGATCATTTGCGCGTCTTCCTTGGTCGAGATCATCAGCCAGAATTTCCAGCCTTTTGATGCGAGCCTCCTTCTCCTCAACCACTTACTTGAGCTTTTCGTTTTCAGCGCGCATCAGCTGTAATTCTTTCATGACTTCCCGATTCTGACTTCCGACTCCAGCCCATACACATTTTATCACAAGTTAATGTTATTTAACATAATTTTTTAATGTATTGATAAGTTTGATGACTATTTGGACTTCACTTAAGTTTTACCATCTTTTCCCCCAATGAATCCATATTTTAGCATCAGTAGATGTACATTTTTTATTAATGATGTATTGTTAAATCTGATGACTGTTTGGACCTGGACCACTACTGCACTAAGTTTTTTGTATTTTTTTCACCAATGTTAATGTGCCAAAATGTATTGTTAAATCTGTTGAGTGTTTGGACTTGGACCACTACTGCACTAAAATTTGACTATTTTTCCCAATGCGTTCACATTTTAGCATCAGTTTATATGCCATTTTTTAAATGATACATTGTTAAATCTAAAGCGTCACAATTTCTTCCCAATGCATCCACATTTTAGCATCTGTTAATGTACCACTTTTAAAAGTGATGTATTGTTAAATCTTATAAGTGTTTGGACTTGGACCACTATTGCACTGAACCTTTTCTTTTTTACCAAAGCATTCACAATCAATTATAAATTAATGTGATTTATAGTTCACGATGGATTGAGCGACTTGATGGAGATTTAGACTTGGACCACGATTGCACTAAACATTTGCTGTTTCTCAACATTATTCAAATCTTATCAGACCAAGACTTGGACTTGGACCATTACTGTACTAAAGCTTTGCAATTTCTTCCAAATGCATACACATTTTAGCATCTGTTAATGTACCATTTTTAAAAAGGATGTACTGTATTGTTAAATCTGATGACTGTCTGGACTTGGACTATTTTTGCACTAAATCGTTTCTGTTTTTCCAAAGCGTCCACATTCAGTTACAAGTTAATGTGGTTCATTTTTCATAAGGGATTGATCAATTTGATGGAGATTTAGACTTAGACCACTATTGCACTAAACCTTTACTGTTTCTCAACATTATTCAAATTTTATGACATGTCAATGTTTTTTTCACCTTTTATGAAGGATAGTTCGATTTGACAAAATTTGGACTTGGACCACTATTGCACTAAATGTTGTGTTTCTCCATTTCATATTCTATTACAAATCCAAGTGGTACAAAAAAAAAAAAAAAAAAACAGCAAATCCGTTGCAAATGAACACGCGACTGAATTCTCATCAGATTTACTATCCTTGAACTGGATGTCATTACCGCGTATACCTAATGAGGTGACCAAGTAATGCGCGTCGCCATCCCTCACCGCTCGGTCGCGCGTCACATTGCTACGACGCGTCCACGCGCGCATGAGCCTTCTTCTCCTCTCCTCCTCCCTCCAAACTTTGCAGCAAAGAGCAAGTGAACACGTGCCATTTACGGAAAGTTGTCGTTTGTATTCCCACTGCCCAATATGGAAAACGCCGGTCCAGCTGAGATGTTCCAAGAGCGACTGGAAGACGCTTTGCCAACCGCCGGCAACGCTTCACTGTGGAGCCACAACATTAGCCTCGGTGATGGGGAGGAGGAATGGGAGATGGAGGGCTTGTCGCCTATCATCCCTATCATCACCGCTCTCTACTCGTTGGTGTTTGTGGTGGGATTGCTGGGAAACTGTTTGGTCATGTATGTCATCATAAGGTAGGACTAATTACAAATACTATCAAAAATAGTGACATTTGTGATTAATTTGTCTAAGAATTATGATGAATGTTAATCAAATTGATGCATGTGTATATCACTTTTAACATTTTTTGGTATGCATATTTTCCCGACCAATTCATTAAACTATCTCATCACCTGCCTTAGGCAGTGATAGACGTCCAATCCATTTAGACTGGGAGGGCTGGCAGCGATCATTCGCATTCAGTATTCCCAGTTCAAATTAATCGGACGTCTATCACAGTCAATGGCTGCGACTGAGTCACTAAATATGTAGCATGCAACTGTTAACTCAATGACTGATACATGATCATTCACTGCCAGTCCTCCCTGTCATTAATTCAGCATTAAAAGCGTGACATGTTGGAATCGATACGTGGAGTTGATATGTTTGATGGTTCCCATGAACCCCCGGCGCCCCACCTCCGTTCCTCGCATGAAAAGTCGCTCCAGTGAAGCAATAACAAACCTTCGATAAATCACAACCTCCTCGCGGTCTGCTCAACAGGATATTAATTATAGCTCCAGTGGGGCCACATTGGCTCTATATTTACGACGCGTGGAGGCGACAAATCCGTTTTGATGTTCGGTAAAAGTTGCAGCAGATAGCAGGTAATGTCAAATCAATCCAAAAAATGATGGCGGTTGGTTAATAAGCGCTTTCAGGGGCGCATTTAATGCAAACGGCGACTGACCTGGCTGCCTTCCAATCAATGCTTTTGTATTAAGTATCGATTCCACGACGGTTTGCGGTAAAAAGTTGTCACGCGGGCCCTGATTGCTAAGGAGTCTTTACATTACTAGTGGACCAAACCAATTAAGCTAGACTATTAAGGCTATCAATAGAAGCCTATGCTTTGTGGTTAAGTCAACACTGAGCTCATTGGCTGCCATGGATGAGGATGGATGGCCAGTGCATTTTGACTGGTAGGGCTGAAATATTGATCAATTTGACTCATGTTTAGACTTGGACCAGTGTTTTTCAATCTTTTCTGAGACACGGCACGTTTTTACATTGGGAAAAATCTCACCACATACCACAAACGGAAAATGTTCCAAAATTATTGTGTTCAGTATACAGCCTATAATTATAAAATAATTTCTCAATATTTATACTTACTCAGTGTGAAAATTGGACTGTTTGGATCAGGGGTCCCCAAACTACGGCCCGCGGGCCGGATACAGCCCACATCCACATTTGGTCTGGCCCCCTGAACAATTTATTTATTTTTTTCCAATAGTCTTATTTCCTGGCTTTTTTTCTGTGAACAGCCCAGAGAGGGTTATTTGGTTATTATTAAAGATGTCCGATCACGTCATTGTCAAAGTATCGGAATCGGCAAAAAAATATCGGACATGCCTTTTTTTAATATACCGTAATTTTCGGACTATAAGCCGCTACTTCTTTGCCTCATTTTGAATCCTGCGGCTCATAGTCCAGTGCGGCTTATTTACTGATTTATTTGGGTTGATCGGTAACTTTATTTGACAGCAGCGTCATAAAACTGCCATAAGACCGTCAAAATTATGACATGATTATGACACTATCATGGGAATTGATGAATGAATGAATGTCATTAAGTATCATCCGGAACATTTTGTCACCAACATTCCATTTGTGTCCAGCTCAGATCTTATACATCCATTCAAAAGTGGATAATTTGACATATGTCATAAGCATTCAATAATCATTATTATGATGGTCCTATGACAGTTTTATGGCGCCACTGTCATATAAAGTGTTACCAAATACCACTTAACGAAACAACTGGGAGAGTAACTGAAGAAATAATTAGCACAGGCCATGAATTTTGATTGTTATTTACATCTGTAGCACTGCAATGCATGCTAGGAGGCATATTGTACAACAAAGGTGTTGACAGCAGGTAGCAACAGAAGTTGACTGTCTCTCCCAAGGGAGCAGTGATAGCCAAATGAAGCTTCTTGAAGCAATGAGCAATGGTGGTTCATTTGGTCTTATGATGCTTCTGTCCAATAAAGTGTTACCGGTTGATATCTTTTGGTGTAAATATCCCATAATTCAGTGAGGACAGCTGCGGCTTATTGTCCAGTGCGGCTTATCTATGAACAAGTGCCGTTTTCTTGTCAAATTTGGTGGGTGGCGCCTCAGGTGCGCCTTATAGTCCAGAAATTACGGTATATATATATTTTTTAAATTAAATCGTTTTCTAATTGTACTTAACATTAAAATGTCTTACACTCATCCAGAGTCTTTAGTTTTGGCTTAAAGTATGGCTATTAAATTTATCGCGTTAACGGCGGTAATTCATTTTTTTAAAATTAATCACGTTAAAATATTTAACGCAATTAACGCATGTGCTGCACGACTCACTCACGCATTGTCGCGTTCAATCTATAATGGCGCCATTGTACCTATATATAGAGCTTGAAGGCAGCGTGTAATGAGTAGAGTGAATTTTGGCAGGCTTTGGAGCCTTTTTTTAAATGGCTAAAGCCTTACAATCCCTCTCTCAGCAATTAGAAATATCGTGGGAAGCAATATGGGGAAGAAAGGTAATCGTTGATCTTTTTCTTAACACCCTATGATATTTCCCAACGCAGAGACAATGTATCAATTGGTGCCACTATGCACAGTCATGGTTGCACTTCCCATCATGCATTTGGGCAGAACAGTTAAATGGCTACAGTATCATTGACTGAAAGCTCAACAAATACACTAGATGGCAATATTTAGTCACAATATACAAAGTCACATTTATTCTTTAAGAATTACAAGTCTTTCTATCCCAGGATCCCTCTCACAAAAAGAATGTTAATAATGTAAATGCCATCTTGAGGATTTATTGTCATAATAAACAAATACAGTACTTATGTACTGTATGTTGAATGTATATATTCGTCTGAGTTTGATTCATTTTTTTCTTAATGCATTGCCAAAATATATACGATCGGGAAAAATTATCGGGAATGATTGGAATTGAATCGGGGGCAAAAAAAAAAAAAAAGCAATCTGATCAGGAAATATCGGGATCGGCAGATACTCAAACTAAAACGATCGGGATCAGATTGGGAGCAAGAAAATATGATCGGAACAACCCTAGTTATTATCTATTTAATTAATATAGTTATAATTATATTATATTATATTATATTATATTTACTTTTGTTCCATGAGGAATCCAGAAAGGGTTATTTGATTGTGGCTTTCTGAAAAACAATAAATTTTTACATTTAGGCACTCCTGCAATTGTCACACTTTTTGTGTTACAAACTGAACCCGGCCCCTCATCGGAGAAGGGAAAAGTTATATGGCCCTCACAGGAAAAAGTTTGGGGACCCCTGATTTAGATGAACACAAAGCCGATATCCTGGCAGGAATTGAAAAAAGACCGACTTAACTCATTGACTCCCAGCCATTTTCACCAGAGCAAGGCCCTTCGCTCCTGGCCGTTTTACTGGATTTTGACTGATTTTGCAAGGCCCACAGAAGATTCTGTTCTATTGCTATATAAACATGGAACCCACCAAAAGAAAGATCAGACTCTCTTCTTTCAGCAGAAAAAGAAATTAGTTCATATCTTTTTCCATTCTTTAGAAATCAGCATTAGAAAATAGCTTAGTTTGAGCAATTTTCCAATTTCTGATGAAAAAACGGAGAAATTGAGCTTTTTGGGAAAGCATACATTTCAAACTTAACTTTGACTTTAACACAGCTATTTTTTGCTTTAGTTACATCCCAAACATCTGAATAATGTTTTCCTTCTACAAAATAACATAAACAACAAGACAAATAGAGCTTTTGATAGCAAAGTAACAATTTATTCACACATAACTGAGAGATGACGCTTGGTGGCCGCGACAGCGGGTTAAACTTTTCCTTCATTGCCGCCTGTCTCGTAAAGGTGGATTTTTTTTGGTCTTTCTTTTGTGGTAACCACTGCCTCGTTCGCCTGGGGAAGTTTTGTTCCTGTGGGGGAACTGGTTTGGCCGTGCGCGTTTCTGTGCGGGACACTGGAGGGTGCGGGGGACGCGAACGGCGAGCCTGCAGAGCGGACTCTGCCCGGCGAGCAGCATGGACACAACTACGCTGTACTGGTTGAATCGGGTTGGATGGTTTTACCAAATGCGCTACTGCCCTCCAGTGGCCAGTTTTATTGCTTTAAAATGGGTTTTGAGCTTTGTTCATTCTATCTAAGATACATGGGGAACCTGTAGATGCCGATTGTGAAAAAAAAACCGCAAAAGACGTATAAATATGTTTTTGGGACACTGAAGCAAGTAAAAATTAGGGCTGTCAAACGATTAAAATTTTTAATCGAGTTAATCACAGCTTAAAAATTAATTAATCGTAATTAATCGCAATTCAAACCATCTATAAAACATGCCATATTTTTCTGTAAATTATTGTTGGAATGGAAAGATAAGACACAAGACGGATATATACATTCAACATACTGTACATAAGTAATGTATTTGTTTATTATTACAATAAATCAACAAGATGGCATTAAGATTATTAACATTCTGTTAAAGCGATCCATGGATAGAAAGATTTGTTGTTCTTAAAAGATAAATGTTAGTACAAGTTATAGAAATTTTATATTAAAACCCCTCTTAATGTTTTCGTTTTAATAAAATTTGTAAAATTTTCAATCAAAAAATAAACTAGTAGCTCGCCATTGTTGATGTCATTAATTACACAATACTGATGGTGCTGAACCCATAAAATCAGTCGCACCCAAGCGCTAGCAGAGGGCGACAAAATTCCAAAAAACAAGTAACATGTGCACATGACCCTGTGCTGTCATTTTAATCTGTTTGAGCGGGGCATGTGCGTTAATTGCGTCAAATATTTTAACTTGATTAATTTAAAAAATTAATTACCGCCCGTTAACGCGATAATTTTGACAGCCCTAAATAAGACGGATGCTAGTTTTTGTCTGACGAGCTGACTAATGCTTAATAGTTTCCGCCACATGTTCACAATGTGTGACATTTTATGTGTAGGTAGCCTGCATCTTAGCAGTGTCTGCTTGTTTAACTTATGTGACGTGCAGGACCCTCCGCCCGGACTCACCAGTGTGTCCTTTCCAGTCTCCAAGCTTGCACACACGTTAAGATTTGTTTTCTTGGCCAGAGAGAATATGCAGTGTCGCACACTAAATGTAACTAGTAGCGTTAGCATAGCATTTGCGTTACGCTTATACTAACGGTGAGCGTCCTTTTAAACTATGGGACAAGTCTTTTTTAAATACAATTTGTGGCATCCAGGTGGGTATAATTAATTGTAGGGTTGTTCCGATCATGTTTTTTTGCTCCCGATCCGATCCCGATCGTTTTAGTTTGAGTATCTGCCGATCCCAATGTTTCCCGATCCGATTGCTTTTTTTTTGCTCCCAATTCAATTCCAATCATTCCCGATAATTTTTCCCGATCATATACATTTTGGCAATGCAATAAGAAAAAAATGAATAAAACTTGGACGAATATATACATTCAACATACAGTATATAAGTACTGTATTTGTTTATTATGACAATAAATCCTCAAGATGGCATTTACATTATTAACATTCTTTTTGTGAGAGGGATCCACGGATAGAAAGACTTGTGACTTTGTATTTTGTGACTAAATATTGCCATCTAGTGTATTTGTTGAGCTTTCAGTAAATGATACTGCAGCCATTCAACCCAAATGCATGATGGGAAGTGGAACCATGACTGTGCGTAGTGCTATCAATTGATATATCTTCTCTGCGTTGGGAAATAACATAAGGTATTAAGAAAAAGATCAATTGCTACCTTGCTTCCCCACATTGTTTCCCATGATATTTCTAATCGTAGGGAGAGGGATTGTAAGACTTTAGCCGATTAAAAGTAGGCTCTAAAGGCTGCCAAAATTCACTCTACTCATTATACGCTGCCTTTTATCTCTCTAAATTGGTAAAACGGCTCCATTACAGATTGAGCGCGACAATGCGTGAGTGGATCGTGCAACGCATTCATTAATTGCGTTAAATATATAACGTGATACATTTTTGAAAAATTAATTACTGCTGTTATGGGGATAAATTTGATAACCCTACCTTAAGCCTAAACTAAAGACTCTGAATGAGTGTAACATATTATGTCTGTAACGTTAAATACAATTAGAAAACGATTTAATAAAAAAAAAAAAAATTATATACATATATATATATATATATATATATATATATATATATATATATATATATATATATATATATATTAAAAAAAGGCATGGCCGATATTTTATTGTCGATTCCGATACTTTGAAAATGACGTGATCGGACCCGATCGATCGGCATCTCTAATTGATTGTAAAAAATGTATTGAAAGTTGGTGTTGTCCTTGTAGACGCTACAACATGTGCTCGTCTATCAATGTTCATTCGAAATGGTTGAAAACCTTTATTTTTTTCTTTTTCTGGAGAACATTTTTTAAATTTTACAGACAAAAACATTTTTAGTAAACGTCGACTAAAACTAGACGAAATTAGTTGAGTTTCCGTCAACAAAAACTAGACGAAAACACATTTTGAGACGACTAAATATGACTAAGCCGAGTGAGTATTATCATCCAAAAGACAAAAATTAAGACGAAAATTAAAAGGGCTGCCAAAAACAACACTGGTGTTATGACTTGGGCCACCACTGCACTAAACATTTTCTTTTTCCCCAATTCCGTCCAGATTACATTAAAAGTTAATCATTATATTGATTCAAGGTTCAACGAATTGAAATGTTTATTTTTACATATAAGCAACCTGATATTTTGACTGGAAGGACTGGCAAATAAATAAAAAAAAAAAAAAAAAACGCTTCCCCAGGGGTACCCAGCGCTCAAACTGTATGACGACCAAAAAGTTGTAAAGCCAAACAAATGTGACTGGGCCAATTGTTTTATTGATGGCTTGGCCACTTTCTTGGCCACAATAATTAAGCACACCCCGCCTGGAGCACGCATTCCATTGTGGATCAATAATTTAACGACTACCTGATACTATTAAGGCAAATAATATAGTTTGGCCTTGTGTAGTCATGAAAACGTAAAGGTAATTTTGAAGGCTGTTTTGTTCTCTGTGTACCCGAAGGCGAGCCCTTCACGGCAACAAAAAAAATTCAACTGTGGTAAAAACGAGAAAAAGTAATTACTTAGTGCGATTACGCTTCCCTCAATTAATGAAGTAGAGGAACTGGTCTCAAAGGCGTACAATGCATAACAATGAACTGCCGGTCCGGACAAATTGCACGAAGCGAGCTGATGTTTAATTCATGGTGCGGAACAGTCTGACAGGAGGTCACAGAGATACTATCGCAACTCTCCGTGTCGTAACAGGTACACCAAGATGAAGACAGCCACTAACACCTACATCTTTAATTTGGCCCTGGCTGATGCCTTGGTCACCACCACCATGCCCTTCCAGAGTACCGACTACCTCCTCAACACGTGGCCCTTCGGCGAAATTGTGTGCAAAGTTTTCATAGCCATTGACTACTATAACATGTTCACTAGCATCTTCACACTCACCATGATGAGCGTGGACCGCTACGTGGCCGTGTGCCACCCGGTCAAGGCGCTGGACTTCCGGACGCCGGTCAAAGCAAAGGTGATCAACGTGTGCATCTGGATTCTTTCGTCGGCTGCTGGTATTCCGGCTTTCGTCCTGGGCGGCACGCAGACAAACAACGGTGAGACATGATATAGGAAAATACAGTGGGGCAAATAAGTATTTAGTCAACCACTAATTGTGAAAGTTCTCCCAATTGAAAATATTAGAGAGGCCTGTAATTGTCAACATGGGTAAACCTCAACCATGAGAGACAGAATTGTTTGATTTTTAAAGAATTTATTTGCAAATCATGGTGGAAAATAAGTATTTGGTCTATACAAAAAGTTCATCTCAATACTTTGTTATGTACCCTTTGTTGGCAATAATGGAGGCCAAACTCTTCACAAGCTTTTCAAACACTGTTGCTGGTATTTTGGCCCATTCCTCCATGCAGATCTCCTATAGAGCAGTGATGTTTTGGGGCTGTCGTTGGGCAACACGGACTTTCAACTCCCTTCTCACCCCGTGGCGTCAAAATGATAACAAGAACGGGGAGCAAAAATCCCAGAACCACACGGGGGGGACCTAGTGAATGACCTACAGAGAGGTGGGACCACAGTAACAAAGGCTATCAGTAACACAATGCGCCACCAGAGACTCAAATCCTGCACTGGCAGACGTGTCCCCCTGCTAAAGAAAGTACACGTCCAGGCCCGTCTGCGGTTCGCTAGAGAGCATTTGGATGATCCAGAAGAGGACTGGGAGAATGTGTTATGATCTGATGAAACCAAAATAGAACTTTTTGGTAGAAACACAGGTTCTCTTGTTTGGAGGGAAAAGAATACTGAATTGCACCGTACCCACTGTGAAGCATGGGGGCGGAAACATCATGCTTTGGGGCTGTTTTTCTGCAAAGAGACCAGGACGACTAATCTGTGTAAAGGAAAGAAAGAATGAATGGGGCCATGTATCGAGAGATTTTGAGTGAAAATCTCCTTCCATCAGCAAGGGCATTGAAGATGAGACGTGACTGGCTCTTTCAGTATGACAATGATCCCAAACACACAGCCAGGGCAACAAAGGAGTGGCTTCGTAAGAAGCATTTCAAGGTCCTGGATAGAGCTGAAACGAATACTCGAGGAACTCGAGTTTAAAAACTGATCCGAGTAATTTTATTCACCTCGAGGAATCGTTTAATTTTACCAGCTCTAAGCATCATGTTTTGCCCGTACTACTTTTAATGCAGGACAACACGCTGATGACACGTGCGTAGAGGAAGAAGCAATAAAAAAATATAAAACCTTTCTGCAGCCGACAGCCGCTCGAAACTACGCGGACGTTGCTAAAAACTAGCCCGCATGATGTTATGGTGGTAGCAGGTAGCATCTGATGCGTCGCATAGATATCACATGTATGTTGAACTACATACGAAATGACAGTCAGCGGTGTTAGTAAACAGCCGCCATCTTAAAGCAGTACAATTCTCAGCGCTAATAAATAAGAATAAGTTACTGTCAGTCGCTCACATAATGTTAGCCCTGCGGAGGGCTAGGTTTCTATTAAGACCACTGTCGATGCGTGGTTAACGTGTCTTACATACAGGCTTTATTTAATCTGTGAAACCATAGCGCTGTAGAGTGACAAGGGTGTAAAATGAAAATATGATAAAGCTAACTGTCAATTTTAGCTCAGTAGTCATTGCTGGATAAAACACCAAGTAGCATTGGTCCCTAATGTGCTCCAATACAGCAGGTATCGTACTGTAACGTTGACAAAGAGTCACCCGCTTCGTTAGGTTGCAATTATTTCTTTTTTGTGAACTTGTGGAACGACAACAACAACAAGAAGGCACGTCTCTCGCTCTCCCGCACCGACCTCACCCCCGCACGTCACGCGGTGCATTCAGGAACGCATGCAAATATCACTGCCATATTATAACCTGATATGTTACAATACATTTATTTTGAACACTGCAAAAATTCAAAATCCTATCAGGACTTACAGTTTAGACTAACTTAAAGCTTAACTAGAATTTAAAAATGGCTTGACACAAATGGAAATTCAATTGAAACACGTGGGAAAAACACTTAACTTTTAAGTAATGTTATCAAGCGTAATGGCATTTTTAGGTAAGAAATATATACACACACACACACACACATATATATATATATATATATATTTTTTTTTTTATAAGATCTAAAAGTTTTTGGAGGGAAAGCAGTGAATTGGTCTTTTTTTTTTCATTCTAGTCACATCTGAGAGGCAATTGTTGGCTGTTTTCAACAATGTACATCGAAAATAAAGACATTGATTGACTGAAAATGGTTCAATATTAGATGGAATGTCTTGTTTTCTCATGTATATTTATAATTGCTCTTCACCTAAAAAATATATGTTTTATCCGATTACTCGATTAATCGATAGGATTTTCAGTCGATTACTCGATTACTAAAATATTCGATAGCTGCAGCCCTAGTCCTGGAGTGGCCTAGCCAGTCTCCAGGTCTCAACCCCATAGAAAATCTGTGGAGGGAGTTGAAAGTCTGTGTTGCCCAACGACAACCCCAAAACATCACTGCTCTAGAGGAGGTCTGCATGGAGGAATGGGCCAAAATACCAGCAACAGTGTGTGAAAAGCTTGTGAAGAGTTACACAAAACGTTTGGCCTCCGTTTTTGCCAACAAAGGGTACATAACAAAGTATTGAGATGAACTTTTGGTATTGACCAAATATTTATTTTCCACCATGATTTGCAAATAAATTCTTTAAAAATCAAACAATGTGATTTTCTGGTTATTTTTCCACATTCTGTCTCTCATGGTTGAGGTTTACCCATGTTGACAATTACAGGCCTCTCTAATATTTTCAAGTGGGAGAACTTGCACAATTAGTGTTTGACTAAATACTTATTTTCCCCACTGTTGATTAATGTCAAGACAGATAAGGACAGAGATACATGCAAGAGGAGAGTGGGGAGACAGCCAGGTTGCCATCTGACTTCGCTATCAACACCCGATTCCTTAACTAGAAAAGCGAAAACGAGGGTAGATGAGGGAAAGGGCAGAGTGTGGAAAATTGGTCACTAATGATAAGACACTGACGTTACTGTAGAAACAGTCTAGAAGTACATGTCGTCTGGCATTAACGATAGATGATCTAGTACATGTATATTCAAGTGTTGGAAAGTTGGATTTAGGTATGGTCAGTTGGACTGATGTCCCGTTAAGGCAGGGGTCGGGAACCTTTTTGACTGAGAGAGCCAAAACACCTAACATATTTTAAAATGTGACTCCACGAGATACATACAGAGTGTGTGTGTGTATATATTATATAGACGCCTAGTTGTGATTGATAAAAATCTCAGGTGCGTACTCACCACTTGGAAAATAACAAACAGAAACATGGATTGGCTTTACGTATATTTTCTGGAAGTGGAAACCACACCCAGGGGGACGTATGCTTCATGGTGGCCGAGACAGGTGGAGTCTCTCAAGGTACCAGTTTCGTGAGTGTCACTCTCCTGGAAATGGCAACAATTTGACAGGCGAAAAAATCATGAAAGTGAAACCGATCACACGTCTGTGTGACTTGCGGTACCACACAGTTCACTTTCGTGGTTTAATTTTCCTCTACGCATTTTTATTGACTATACTATACGTTATAGCCACGCTGCTGGCTGAGCGGAGACTTAACGCGTGAGGCGAGCTCCGTAATGCCAATCTCCGTGCAATCCGCGACCACCAATGGGCACAGAATTGAAGCATGTCATTGCAAAGTACGTTTGAAGTGTCCAAGATCACTGTGAGGATGCGGCGTGAGCTCATCACGGCTCATTCATGTCAAGCGGGCTGGCCAGTTCCATGTTTAAGATTACGGTTTGGCGAGGAGCCAGATGCACTCATCAAAAGAGCCAGATATGGGTCCCGAGCCATAGGTTCCTGACCCCTGCCTTAAGGTAAAGGTATCTTTATACTCTGTCCTAGGCCAGTCAGAAAGTGGGAAGTATGGTTAAACTGGGAGAAAAGCACAGTGGAAGAGATAGGCATCTGAAGGTCATAGATGTTCTTTCCTGATTACTAATCCGAATATGGGGCATTGGAACAGTCCAATTTGGTGAATAAATGGATGGATCATGGTTGATCGTGGATTATTTTATCCCATTAGATCCTGCACTAAACCAGATCATAGGATAGACTGAGCTAATCCATACCCCAGAGTTAAGGCTATTCTATCCTATATGTATGTTCTGTTTTCCGTTGCAGGAATCACAGAGTGCGCCTTACAGTTCCCTGAACCGTATGTCTACTGGGATACCCTGATGAAGATGTGCGTGTTCGTCTTCGCCTTTGTGGTTCCGGTCCTGATCATCACTGTGTGTTACTCCCTAATGCTCCTGCGTCTCAAGAACGTCCGCATGCTGTCCGGCTCTCGGGTTAAGGACAGAAACCTGCGTCGCATCACCCGACTGGTGGTGGTGGTAGTGGCTGTCTTTGTGGTGTGCTGGACACCTATCCATATCTTCATCCTGGTCAAGGCTCTGGCCAACGTGCCAGAGACCACTGCAATTATGGCTGCTTACTTCTTTTGTGTGGCTCTTGGTTACATCAACAGTAGCCTCAACCCTATCCTCTACGCCTTCCTGGACGAGAACTTCAAGCGCTGTTTCAAGGACTTTTGTGTCTCAGCCAGGCGGCAGAAGGCCACCGGGAGCAGGAAGGTGGCCCTGGGGGCCGTGCAGGAGGCTGCTGTGCCTCTGCAGAACCCAGATGAAAATACCAAGCCCACATGACTAGCAGTGGAACTGTCTTCTGTTTCCCTTGGCGGAAAAGAAGACTCGCGAGACTTGGTCCTCACCCACGTCACAACTGCATTATAGACGATGACCGTGATCTGGTGGACATTGCTTGAAGCTTGGGCGTTACAGGGGACTCGGGATGATTTGCTCATTTAACTCTAGTTATCGAACCCACCAGAAACACCCTGAACCCCGAACATTCTTTTCACTTACTTGAGTCATCATCAAAGTTCCAAATAATCTGTATCTGATGGTGTTTTTGATGTGTCCGCTACCTCAAACCAAATCATAAGATACACTGAAAAGACTGCCAATTTAGATGATTTACTCAGCTGATTCAAGTTAGGACTTCAATGTTTTGGGTACTAACTCCCAAGAAGAATGCGCACTTACGGCCATCAACTTCTCCAACATAGTTTCTAGTCTACACCAACATAAGTCTGAATCCCATTATCTATGATTTGTTGGATAAGAACTTAAAGTTCAAAGAATTCCTAGATGTGAACAGTTGGGCTTTGTGCGATATTTGCCAAAGACTAGAAGATGAAATGTATCGTTCTTTAGGTTCCTCTGCTACAGTTTTCACAAAGTGACTACTTTCATTAGCGCATTAGTACAACAAATGCAAATTCGTTATTTGCCTAGCCTTAGCTCCCGGACCCTAGTTTGAAACAACTGGTTTTGTGTATAGACTTTTCCACCAGAAGTGCCTTTAACAGTCCAGGAGTATGTAAAGGTAGCAAGACTTGAATGGTATTGGCAGATAAGAATCTTCTTAAGATAAATAAATGTTAACAAGAAGAATCCTGGAAACGTTGCAAATTTGACAGAGGGCTTCTCGTCATCCACTTTGATGATTTCACCGTGTATAATTCCGTCACATGAGCTCTGCACGGTAACATAATAATCCCATTGAGATGCTCATGCATTGCAAGATGTACTTATTATGAGATATTGTGCCCAGTGCCATGGTAACATGATTGTATTTAGTTCGCAAATGTACTGACCTTGTAGCATGTTACCTGTAGTACAATAGCAGGATATACAGTATATGCTTGGTAGACGGTGCTGTTGTAAATGATACTGAATGTTCCGCATATTCATGGGACTACATGAAATGTCCTCAGTTCGCAGCTATTTTTATCTTTTCTGACAACAAAAATAACTTCAGAGTTATAACTCCATAAAAGTAAGAATATTTCGGGATATGTTCGTCTCTGTTCGTCGTTTTCTTGCCGTTATTCATCTGCAGCTGTATATTTGCTTTGTCTATATACACACATTAAATACATTTAAAAAGGAATTGTTTGTAAATTGATGAGTCTTTGGAATAGTAAGAGTAAAACAAATAAGTAATATTTTTTGTGCTTTATTTCTCAGTTCAAATATGTTTTAAAAATAAGCAGACCCGTCGACGGGGTGGTGGTAGCAACCGGGTATGTTGTCCCGAATGACCCTTAATTTATTTTACTTTATATTCACATACAGTGGGGCAAATAAGTATTTAGTCAACCCCTAATTATGCAAGTTCTTCCACTTGAAAATATTAGGGAGGCCTGTAATTGTCAACATGGAAAAAAACCCACAAAATCACATTGTTTGATTTTTAAAGAATTTTATTTGCAAATCATGGTGGAAAATAAGTATTTGGTCAATACCAAAAGTTCATCTCAATACTTTGTTATGTACCCTTTGTTGGCAATAATGGAGGCCAAACGTTTTCTGTAACTCTTCACAAGCTTTTCACACACTGTTGCTGGTATTTTGACCCATTCATCCATGCAGATCTCCTCTAGAGCAGTAATGTTTTGGGGCTGTCGTTGAGCAACACGGATTTTCAACTCCCTCCACAGATTTTCTATGGGGTTGAGATCTGGAGACTGGCTAGGCCACTCCAGGACCTTTAAATGCTTCTTACGAAGCCACTCCTTTGTTGCCCTGGCTGTGTGGTTGGGATCATTGTCATGCTGAAAGACCCACCCACGTCTCATCTTCAATGCCCTTGCTGATGGAAGGACATTTTCACTCAAAATCTATCGATACATGGCCCCATTCATTCTTTCCTTTACACAGATCAGTCGTCCTGGTCCCTTTGCAGAAAAACAGCCCCAAAGCATGATGTTTCCACCCCCATGCTTCACAGTGGGTATGGTGTTCTTCTGATACAATTCAGTATTCTTTCTAATCCAAACACGAGAACCTGTGTTTCTACCAGAAAGTTCTATTTTGGTTTCATCTGACCATAACACATTCTCCAAGTCCTCTTCTGGATCAGCCAAATGCTCTCCTGCGAACCGCAGACGAGCCTGGATGTGTACTTTCTTCAGCAGGGGGACACGTCTGGCAGTGCAGGATTTGAGTCCCTGGCGGCGCATTGTGTTACTGATAGTAGCCTTTGTTACTGTGGTCCCAGCTCTCTGTAGGTCATTCACTAGGTCCCCCCGTGTGGTTCTGGGATTTTTGCTCACCGTTCTTGTTATCATTTTGACGCCATGGGGTGAGATCTTGCATGGGGCCCCAGATCAAGGGAGATTATCAGTGGTCTTGTATGTATTCTATTTTCTAATAATTGCTCCCATGGTTGATCTCTTTACACTAAGCGTTTTACCTATTGAAGATTCAGTCTCCCCAGCCTGGTGCAGGTCTACAACTTTGTCTCTGGTGTCCTTCCACAGCTCTTTGGTCTTGGCCATAGTGGAGTTTGGAGTGTGACTGACTGAGCCTGTGGACAGGTGTCTTTTATACCGATAATGAGGTAAAACAGGTTCCGTTGATACAGGTAACGAGTGGAGCCTCGTTAGACCTCGTTAGAAGAAGTTAGACCTCTTTGACAGCCAGAAATCTTGCTTGTTTGTAGGTGACCAAATACTTATTTTCCACTCTAATTTGGAAATAAATTCTTTAAAAATCAAACAATGTGATTTTTCTGCTTTTTTTCCACATTCTGTCTCTCATGGTTGAGGTTTCCCCATGTTGAAAATGACAGTGCTCTCTAATCTTTTCAAGTAGGAGAACTTTTGGTGGTTGACTAAATACTTATTTGCCCCACTGTATTTCTTTTTTATTTAAATCATTGTCTGATTAAATATTATGTTCAACTCGATATATACTTAAAAACATATTAAATATTTCAAATATAATTTTTTTTTGTATAACACCCCCCCCCCCCCTCCAGTCTTAGCAGAGAATGGTTTGACCCCGCTTTGGCGCACTCAAGGCTACACTACACTTGGCTTCGTGACACGTTAGTAGCGTGTGCTCAATTGAGCGCGCAGAGAAAAAAAAAGTGACAGGCACAGGAGTCGGGAAATATAGCAAGATCAGGAAGTGTGCTCAAAATCCATTTTTGCTCGCTCAGAATAGAGGCAGCACACGTGTGCACAAAGTGAGCGAGAGCAGGAAGGGTGTTTTCTGTGCTCAAAATCCATTATATATCCAATATAACGCCTTATTGCCAGTGACTGTAGCTGGAGGAGAGCGAGCCTTCAGTAAAATGAAAATAATTAAAAACTACCTACGCTTCACCATATCACAGGGCAGGCTTAACAACCTAGCCATTCTCCCCATTAAGCGTGAGCTTGCTGTAAAATTGGATTTCACTGATGTTATGAATGACTTTGCTGTCAAAAAAATCTAGGCGTATCACTGTTTGAGGGCTTAATAACCCTAGGGATGTTGGTAGTTGTTTAGTAATACTGTTTTGTTGCTTAGCAGGCAGGCATAGCACTCTCAGTTGCATTGTACTGTGGCCTACATGGGACAATAGATGGAAATTGTTTGTTTATATTGTGTCACATCACATTACGGTCGGTTAAATTTAACTGTCCATCTGAAATTAAATAATTTGAAAATTTACACTGTCATTGCTTGCAAAGTCTTAAAAGTACTGCGTATGTTGTTGTGACAAGCCGGTGGCAGGGGTGGGGTGTGGGGGCTCTATAATTGTTTCTTGACCCCGAGCCCCTGCAAGTCTGTTGACAGCCCTGAAAATAAGTATATAATTTTTAGTAGATTAGATATTTTGACAAACGCGTACCACTGATATGTTACTAAGGCAACGGGTAACTGGTGTAAATTGGAAATAAAATGAAATTTTTCCTTTGAACGAAAATCTCATAAATCCAATTATGAAAAGGTATAGTTTAAATTTGAGACAGTAGCGCCCCGTAGTGGGAGAAAGTATGTATTAAAATCTGAGCCCAAAAAAACCTAATGGGCGTGCTTTGGTGACGTCACCTCCAAAACACTTCCTGGTGTTTTCCAGCTGGCAGACAAGTCGAAAAAAGACGTCTGGGCTGTGGCGGCAGCGATAAAATATTTGATCGGGGTTTAAGTAGTTGCTTTTGATAAAAATGAATCGTATTTTTGGTAAGGGGAAAGCCAAGGGTCCGCCGCCGAACCTCTCGGACTGCATCAACAGTGTAAGTATAACTTTTTTTTTTTTCTCCAAGTAAACAAAGACCAGACATTTCGCTTCGGTTAACTTTGACAACTTTTCTCAACATGGGAACTAAGACGCATTTCTCTATTTTACTCTTATTTCGCTATTCTGAATGAGTTTTCTTAATCAATAATGAACGTCTCTATTAATAATGAGTGGCGAAACCCGAAACAAAGGCTTGAATCAAGTATCTTAGCCGTGAATCAACATTTTTGTCTCGTTCCGCGATAAATGACAGTCATAAGATGACATACTATCGAAACTATGCTGTTTTGAATTAGATTAAGCGTACAGCCATGAACAGGTTCCGCAAGTTTTGTATAGCTCGCTAAAGAGGCTATTATTATCCGGAACGGGGCATTAGCTATAACATTTAGACAATGATTAAGTTGCGAAAATTACATGTACACTACCGTTTAAAAGTTCGGGGTCTCTTACAAATTTCCTCCTTTTTGAAAGAAAAACACTTTTTTTTTTCTTCTAATGGAAATAACATTAAACTAATCAGAAAAACACTATACATTATTAATGTGGTAAATGACTATTATAGCTGGAAACGTCCGGTTTTAGTCCAATATCTACGTAGTTTTGTAAAGAGGCCAATTTACAGCAAACAACACTCCAATGTTCTCATGATACATTGTGCTTGCTAGTTGCCTTAGAAGGATAATAGATGATTAGAAAACCTCGTGCAATTATGTTGGCAACAGCTCAAAACAGTTTAGGTGGTTAGAGAAGCTATAAAACTGATCTTCCTTTAAGCTAGTTGGGTATCTGGAGCATCACCTTTGTGGGTTTGATTAAACTCTCAAAATGGCCAGAAAAAGACAACTTTCACGTGAAACTTGGCAATCTGTTCTGAGAAATGAAGGCTATTCCATAAGAGAAATAGCCAAGAAATTGAAGATTTCCTATAACGCTGTGTACCACTCCTTTCGGAGAGCAGCACAATCAAGATCTAACCAGAGTAGAAAGAGTACCAGAGTAGCCAGAGTAACCAGAGTAACCAGAGTAGAGTGCTGACGTTAACGGCGCGGTCTCACGCCGCAGGAGCCTTTGATATGCAAGCCGAGGAAGCCCCTCTAAACCCCCCGCAATCGGATTCTTCCACTTTGGAGGCAGGATTCAGAATTTTTCGTCTTTGCCGACACCATATGCACGCGAGGCGAGTCCGCTACTCAGTCCTTGCGTCTTTGTGTCGCAGAGTCGCAATGTAAACTGCCCCTAAGACTACGCGATCAGCTCGGGACAGCTCATTGTTTTGTTTTTTTTTTGTTTTTTTTAATTGGGAAAAAAAAAATCCGCGATGGACTAAGGGCGCAAAGTTTGAAGCGCGAAATGGGGAGGGTTCACTGTACATCCTAACAAATCACCCATTCAAATGCAATAAATTGTTATTCTTGAATTAAACAAACTATATTAAAATTTAAAAAACAATGCATAACGAGTCATCTGAACTCTAAGTACAGAACATGAAATAGGTGAGAAACCCAACGCCATTTTTTTCTCTGCCAATAAGAGCCCATCAAAAGTGTTGATTTGAGCCAATGCCTTTTCTCTCTGCCAAGTAGAGCCCATCAAAAGTGTTAATTTGAGGCAAAACGACTGCCATCTTTTCCTGCAAAGTGCACATGTTAGCAAATTTGAAGCCAAATTATTCATTGCCAATCAGATTTTTCATACTGGGTGTCATTTTAAAGCTATTCTTAGTGTAGAATGTAAAGTATGTGAGATTAACTCCAGAAATCTTTATATAAATGTTGAACATGACATGCTTTTATTTTGAAATGCTCACCGGAAGTACGTTCGCTAAGCCGCTAACCGTAAGCTTTACACTCAGTAAAAAAAAAAGTGCACTTGTCTTCAATTTTCGTCATGCATTTGTTCTTTTTTTCGCATCGTTTGCAAATGCTGTAAAGCAACGAGTTTTCATGTTTGAAGTGTCACCTTTTAACCGCAAGTCAGCGTTTTGGAGAAGACTGCCAATGTTTTATTGCAGGCTAAAGTGGTTATAGTACATTGTCTTTTCTCCGTTAGCTTTAATGTAGCAATGCTAATGTTTTACAATGTTTAATATAGATGTTTCCTTATTATGTATGTCTGA
Organism: Corythoichthys intestinalis; assembly: GCF_030265065.1. NCBI lineage: Eukaryota > Metazoa > Chordata > Actinopteri > Syngnathiformes > Syngnathidae > Corythoichthys > Corythoichthys intestinalis. Next base: position 15,075,811 of record NC_080414.1, on the reverse strand, counting down.
ACTTTAATTCTACGGTGTATTGATGAGTCTGACCAATAAACATTTGTGAAAGGAACTGGAGTCTCATATGCGATCAACACGTAAACACGCATGCACAAATGTATGTACGCACGCATGGGGTGATAAATCGCAGCCGGGAAAATTACAGACCTCTTTTTTTTTCTTCTTCTTCTCGGGCAGGCTTGTTCGTCACTAACTTCTACGGTTTTTGGTGCTAAATAAAGTATTAGCGACAGTTACGATTAGAAATAAGGCCGTAGGAAGTCTTAAAACAACTGATGATCAATAAATAATAACACTCAAAGGGTGGTCAGGAACTCCAGTTAGCCAAGTATGTATACAAGCAATTAAAATGGGAATTTCCCTATTATATGAAGGTGTAAATGCATCATATTTCTCCTTTAAAAGGTGGATTCTCGGACGGAGTCTGTAGACAAGAAAATAGCCCGACTGGACGCTGAGCTGGTCAAGTACAAGGAGCAAATGAAGAAGATGAGAGATGGACCGTCAAAGGTAAAACTGCAAACACGATTTGTCTATTTTACTCTGTAAAATTCATTATTATTTACAATCTTCCTCTTTGTAGAATATGGTCAAACAGAAGGCTATGCGAGTCCTGAAGCAGAAGAGAATGTAAGCGTCCTTTTCATGCCATTTCGGTTAATTTGAGTCGATTTAAAACTTGAATTTTTGCGGATGCAGGTACGAGGGCCAGCGAGACAACCTCATGCAACAATCATTTAACATGGAACAAACCAACTACACCATTCAGAGCCTTAAAGACACTAAAACCACGGTACGACGAATTGACGGCATTCATCTTCGATACTTTTTTATCAAGATAATGTTTATGAGTATGTTGTTTTTCTTTAGGTGGATGCCATGAAAGTTGGCCTTAAAGACATGAAGAAAGCATACAAGCAAGTAAACATCGGCAAAATCGAGGTACTTTGAGAACCGTTTTTTTTTTTTTTCCCCACAATCTGTCAATAAGCACAAAGAAACACTTTGAACTGTTAATTTCCTTTTTCAGAACATTCAAGATGATCTGGAGGACATGATGGAGGACGCTAACGAAATCCAGGAAGCGCTGGGGCGCAGCTACGGCACACCAGAGATAGACGACGATGACTTGGAAGCGGGTCAGTTGCAAAAAAAAACTTTAAAATTAAAGTTACTCTTATTTATTAGTACGAAATTTGGTTGTTTTTGTTTAATTTACAACAATTTTATGTTACAGGGAAGAAAAACGTGCAAATTTCAGATTTTCACATGATAAATTTCATTGAAATTTTGAGGTTTTATATTTATTAAATGTTTTACATTGTACATCTAACTATTTTATTTCAAAAACATTTTAATATTTTGAAATCTTAAAACTCTGCTAGGATTTTTTTTTTTAAATCGATAAATATATTGAAACCATTTCCACTTTTTTTTTGTTACATTTTTACTTCGAAGACAAAACATGTTTCTTACTCACAGTATTTAAAGTAAGCATAATTATTTTTAATAAGTTTGGAATTACAATTTTTTACATGGAGTCGATAGATCCATCTGACCACATCGTTTTGTGTGGCCTACGAAAGTAAATTATGTGCATACTTTTCATATTCTTTGTGAAATCAAAATATAAATCAAATCAGTGAAAGATCCAGAAATAGAGAAATCTGAGTATCTTTACTGTCCCCCTAATTTTTTTGAATATTGAAATCAGAAGTGGGTAGTAACGCGTTACATTTTACTCCGTTTCATTTACTTGACTGACTTTTAGAAAAACATACTTCTAAGAGTAGTTTAACTAAGCCATACTTTTTATCTTTATTTGAGTAGATGTGTGAAGAAAAAACACAACTCTTACTCCGCTACTTTGGGCTACACTAATCGTTACATTTTTCCTCTTCATTCTACGTATTAGATTTTACTCTTTTTTTTTTTTTTTTGCCAGCAATGCCAACAGTAGCTCTACCAGTTTCACCAATGAAACGTCGCAACAATAAACACACGACTCCATTACACCAATCAGACTCAAGCTTGCTGTTCTATGATCACGCCAGCCTGTTCAATCACGTGGCGTCTTTAAAGCACCGTTAAAAATGAAGTATTTGACCTAGAGCGCTGCTCTCAACATGACTCGAAAGCATGGATTTTAACCTCTCTCCCTTCCACTTTTTTATTTGGCACTGATTGACCACAGAAAACCAGCGATATGATCCTTTTAATTTCATGATAGGAACTATGAAGGAACTATTTACTACAGTGATCCCTCGTTTTATCATCGTTAACTTCAGTAAACAACTCCAGTGCACTGCCTGACCAAGAAAAGCGGCAGGAGCGAGCGTGAGAGATTACTTGATCAGATCGGGACAGCTCTATAAAATACTGAATTTATTCATTAAATTTTTTTTGTTGGAAAAAAAAAAATCTGCAATGGAATGAAGTTTGAAGCATGAGGTAGCAAGGGATCACTGTATTCCACTATTCAAACTAGGCAATGTGGGGATGCAAGGTAGCATTTGATCTTTTTCTGAACACCTTAAGTTATTTCCCAACGCAGAGAAGATATATCAATTGGTAGCACTACGCACAGTCATGGTTCCACTTCCCATCATGCATTTGGGCATGGCTACAGTAGTGACGAGATTTGTCGTTCACTTGAGCAAACGAATCCATTCCGGTTCGTTCAGTAAAAAGATTCGTTCAAACAAATCGTTCAACGAATCGTTCGCCCCCCTCATCTCCCTCCCCGCCCAAACGAATCGTTCGGTTACTGAACGGGAAGTGACGTTGCCGAACGAATCACCAAAGACCGCTTCGCAGTATAACTGAACGGGAAGTGACATTGCTTGGTCCCTCCCTCTCTTCCACATTGACCACTCGTCGTAGTTTCAGAAATGAGTGACAGGCGGTATCATTCTGCTTTCACAGACAGCCTCGTCTCCCTCCTGCTGCTGCAAAAGCGAGGGAGAACTTCCGCGTCGTCTGTCCTAGTTCTATGGGCTCAAAGTCATGGCTCGTGCTTGCATTTCGATTTAGGACACGGTTAAACATTTTCCTTTTGTGAGGGGAGTAGGGGGCGGGGGCGCAAGGACTTTCTTTAGCAGGTTCTTGATCACACATACAATCACATATACAGCATGTTTGCTGTCACGAAAATAAAAATACATCGAAAGTTTAATTTCTGAATATGGAACGACCAACACATCATATTTACATCTCGCTCTGTTGTATTTTTGTTTTTTAGTATTAAGATGATCGTGTTGAATTTTTGCACTGGTATTAATAAATAATCCGGTCAGCTCCCCTGTCGTCCCCGCATCTCAGATCGTCAAATGCTGACGAGAAATAATTGTTTGCTCTTTACGATGTCGCCTTTCTACTCTCATTAGTCTGTTAAGAAAAATGTAGACATATTGCGACATCTCCCGTGTCCGCGTGCTTTGTTTTTTGGGCGCTTGAGTAGCACAGGATGGACGGATTGACATAATTTGTCAAAC